>NW_020447386.1:813766-1089274 GCF_003343035.1 Apteryx rowi | reverse complement strand
GACAGGACACGAGGCAACGGGCACAAACTGAAACACAGACGCTTCCATCTGAACATGAGGAAAAACTTCTTCACTGTGAGGGTGACAGAGCTCTGGAAGAGGTTGCCCAGAGAGGCTGTGGAGTCTCCTTCTCTGGAGATATTCAAAACGCGCCTGGATGCAATCCTGTGCAATGTGCTCTAGGTGACCCTGCTTGAGCAGGGGGGTTGGACTAGATGATCTCCAGAGGTCCCTTCCAACCTCAGCAATTCTGTGATTCTGTGATAGTATTTATTCTTGCTGCTTCATGTTCTGTTCATGAACTCTGTATTACTGCCCTAAACAAAAGTAATTATTGTTTGTGTCTTTTCTGTATAAAGCATTTTGAATACGTTGCTAGCACTGATTCTCATAAAGCAGAAGGACCTGCCAGAGGAAGATATGGGGAGACACTAACTATGTCCCCTTGCCTCTGCCTGCACCTCACTTACTCAACCTTGATGCAGTCAGTCATAACTAGTTATGGGGAGTTACTGGGTCCCTATGCTGGGTAACAGTGAACAGTCRGGGGGATTGGAGGGAGCAGAGGGGCCTTGGAGGTCAGGCAGTGGCGGTGCAGGATGTTGATTGGAACAAGAGGTCAGGAAGGAGGAGACCAGTTCTGGCAGAGGAGCTAGAAATAAGGCTGGAGAATGGCAAATTTTGGTAGAGATGGTTAGACCGCAGCAGGATGAAATGGTGCTGTGCTGGGCTATTTAATTAGGGAGCTGGGGGAAGAGAAACATGGCATGGGAATGAGAACAAGGAAGAAGGTTGGATGGGAAAAGCCTGGAGTAGACACTGATCGAAGCAAACATGGTTGAGAAGTTGGGTGTACAAAGAGCATGGCAAAAACCACCTGCAACACAAGTCAAAGGAAGCTGTACTGTGAATATAAAATGCTGTATAATGCTCYGTACTCTGAAAGATCAGTGCTTCACACCAAACACCTAAACTTAGTGAAGTCTTCAACACTTCAGGTATTATCAGGGTATTATATACCTCACCTCACAGACATTCATCAGCTCTATTGTATTGATGAGCTACACAGAAAGAAAAAGCCTTTGAAGAAATCAGTCATTCTGGATTCATAGCTGAGTTTATAAAGGCACAAGTCCACACATTAAATGATGAGGATTAAATGAAAGATTGAATAACTTCATGTTCAGTGAGCACTGTTTGTCCTGTGTGGTGATTGATGCAGGGGTCCAGTGAAAAAATAGTACTCAATCATGAAATTAAAGACTTTGACTTAATGCATACAGACAAATGGGATTTAGGCAGTGTCCAAGCAAACTTATCATGATCTTGAGTGCTTCATTCTTCTAATGTAAGATTCTGTTTTGTTTGAATCTGAGTATAATTAATCGTGCCTGAGGAGAGAAAATACAGATATGTATATGAGGAGTGAAGAGATGTAGGAGACATTTCTCCTTCTTGCTGAGCAAGTGAAAGAACAGTAATGTGTACTGATCCCAATTTGCATGGCAAAGTCTCAGAAGAGAAGACAGAGAAAATGCTGTGCTCACTCCAGCAATGCCACATCTGTCTTTTGGGGAAGTTTAATACCTTCTAGGGTTCCTTAGTAGCAGCTATTGAGAATCTCAGAAAATGGCAGTATGGGTCCCCCAGGAGCTCCTGGAATGTGGAATGGTAGGAAGTATGGGGAAGCTAAGGGAGCAGCATGGAAAAGAGAGAGCACTTCTCCATGTGGATGGCTGGTACTTCACCGAGCAAACTGGACCTTGCTGCCTGGTGAGCTGCGCAGTTCGTGGTTTCTAGTTCCTCTGCATCTTACTTGCTGACATAATTGCTAGAGAAATCAGACTGTAGTGTCCTGCCCCTGGGGCTCCTGCCTGTGGCTTTTTCCACAGATAGAGCTTTGCACAGTTTATTTTGGGGTCCTGTCTGTGTGGGATGTATGAATAGTATTTAATAGTATTTTGCTGTAGCCATGATGATCTAAGGAGCTAGGCAAGAAAAGGATTGTAAGCAGGGGTAAGCAGRTTAGAAGAATTAGATGACTTTTAAGTACTGCGAAGGCTCAGAATGGGCTTGTTGATATAACAGCTTTGGAGTGTGAAGTGTGGCATCCTTCTGTCCCCTTTCACTGTTCTCTGTGTATGATAGTCCAGTGTTTATGACACATGATGGTAAATTTCCTAAACTATAGAAACATTAGTGGATGGGACAGAAGGACATTTAAAAATGAAGACAGGTATACAGAATGGGGTAATCAAGTTGTTCTGGCATGTCATTTTGTTTGTCTGGGTGCAGAATAGAAATGGACCATTTGCATTCCTTGCAATCTCCCCTCCCCCTGTGCTACAGAATCCCCATAGAAATTTGCTGCTAAAGAAACTGGTGCATTTGCCTCTGCTGCTGTGAGAAACGCTGTGACCTTCTGTATACCAGTCCCTGCTCAATAAAATCGGCAACATGCACCCAGGAACAGCAGCCCTTCTGTGAGCTTCTTCAATATTTCCTGTGTCTTAGTTTATTTTGTTCAGTCAGAAGATCAGCAAAGATCTTCCTTCTAAAAGCTCTTCCAGTCCAGACCTTCTCTTTGTAACGCTTGCTTTGTCTCAGGAAATTTTGCTTTTGCAAATATCAGCTCATCTTCCGTAATGAAACAGTTCATAGCCTTTCCTTTTTTTCAGGCAGAAATGCCATGTCAGCATTCAGAAGAACAAAGCATCTATTTTGTGTCTCACACTGTCTGTCAAGCAAATTTCAGTGAGACATGTCCAAAATATTTTACCAATGATTTTACTTGCTCAGGATAGGGTGAATTAAAAACTAATAGTTACTAAGCCATGCATTTGTGTTTTTATGTTCTCTTTGATCTTCTTTCCTTCCCTTAAAAGTTACTAGGTGTTACTATAAGAGATTAGTGAACCATGAACAGGTGAACATGTCTTGTGAGAATGTCCAGAATTGACAAAAACCTCTAACTAGCAAATTTCGACCTCTTTATTCAAATTTTCAATGTACAATAGTGACAGGAGGCTGGTTATTTTGTCTGGGTGCAAAGCAAGGTTGATGGTCAAGATGCAGACAGTGCTGAATGAGCAAAATGTTAAATTAAAAATTGGTGTTGTTTTTTTTTGCTGCTGGATTTCAGGCTTTAATCCTGAAGAAACCTGCCCTTCAGTTTCTATTTGATTTATGTCAGAGGATTGTTTGAATTACAGAATTTCTTCTGTATCATCATTCTTCTTGCAAGTGTGTATTTCAGTACAAGGCAGATGGCACAGATTATTTTATATTCATAATGCATATATCTGTAGGAGAGCAACACCACAGTTTGCTGATGCTGGCTGCCTGGGTTATGTATTCCCAGGAGCCCTACATGTTTAGAATGTATTCTTTTGCCCTTTCCCCTGTCGTCTTGTGTTTTGCTATGATAGAAGCACTAGCAAATGAAAGGCTTGTTATTGATTTCTGTGCAGATGTTAATAATTTCCCTGTAACTCTGCATTGGAGTGGCAGTAACTGATGTACAAAATTTGACATCTTGATTATTCTTTGATGGGAAGGGGGCCACTAAACTGTGATACAGCAGCCTATTAACTCTGGATCTGTGGGTTCAAAGCAGCTTTAGGTTGCAAGTGAAATGAGTGAGGCTGTCTTAGGGTAGTTTTTATGGATGTTTGTTTGCCTCTCCAAGCCAGCAGACAGTCTTCAGTGTGTCCAGAGCAGAAGGAAGCAGAAATCCTGAAAGAGAGAATGTTTTCCCCTCAGTATTTCTAGCCTAGCTTAAACCACAAGTACTGTAAATTTCAGGAGAAGCACAATTTATGAGTTACCCCGTCTCATTGCTGGATGCATCCAAAATGCTGTTGTTTACTCAATCAAAGGGAAAGGTTCAAGAATTCTGATGTTTGTCTGTCACTCCCCTCCAGCAGACATAGGTTCAGTTCACAGAAGTTGGAGCTTTATGAAAAATTCCCGTGAGCTGGGAGTGTTAAATGGATGTCTTAACACAGACACATATGCATTCATTAGCAAATATTGAACAGTGAGCCCCCAAAATCTGATCCCAAGCCACTGAAGGCATTGCCAAGACTGAAAGCCTAAATTCCTGTCCTTAGAACAGTGAATGCATTTCCTTTAGCCATGGGTAAATATCAGGCTATTGCTGTCTTTCCTTTCAGCCATATATAATTTTATCCACATCCTTTAGTGTCAGAGCAGCCTTCTTCAAGAGGACCCTATTTCCCAAATAACTAGCCAGTCAGCATACACATCATAGCTAATGATTCCATTAAAAACTATATTGTGCATTTCTAACTACTGGATTAAGATGACCATAACAGAAGTGGTATATATGCGTCATTATTCTGTTAAAATTGTCATGCTTGACAATTCCTATTCTTAATACCACCACAGCCAGCCCTACCAGAATGTGTCAGCATTTCAAAAGCTATCCTATTCTGAACGATAGAGTAAATGGCAAGAATAGAAAAAATGATTCCTGTTTTAGTGAAAGAAAGGATGTAATATGAGAGAATAATGGTGTGAAATGGCCTGGTTGTTTTGTTTTTCACCACTATCATCCAAGATTAATTCCAGTGACTTAACTAGTATGATCCTTGAATTACCCAGTGCCTAGGTAAGCAAGAAAAAATTGGGTCCTCTAATTAGTCCAATACACTTTTGTCCTCCAGAGCTAGGCCAGAGTTTGCTTGTACACTGTTTACTTTGACTAGAAGGAAAAAGGGCAGCAGTTTGCTGATTGATGCAGTGTTCCTTAACAGTTGGTCTCAAATGCTGGTCTGTGTGTCTGTATTTGCAGTGGTAACAGTGCTGAAGGAGCGAGCCCAGAAAAAGACAGAGAGGGGGACCTGGGAAAAGAAGTTTAAATTGTAAGCCAGGGTCTTTCAGCTTGCTCAGCTGCAGACACAACATGCAAACCTGAGGAACGAAACTAATCAGGTTTCCATTAAAAAGAGGAGAAAAAAATCTTGCTGAGACCCAAGTCACATCACAATGGTCAAAGTGAAACCTCACTCACTAATGTAGCCTTAATTCATTTTATTTTGCAGAGACAGCAAGCTCACCATGTTGCTTCGGGAGTCCTTGGGGAATATGAACTGCCGCACCACAATGATAGCTCACATTTCAGCCGCTGCGGGGAACTATGCTGAGACGCTGTCCACCATCCAGATTGCATCAAGGGTCCTCAGGATGAAGAAAAAGAAAACTAAGGTAAGACAGTGTATAACTCCCTTCTTGTAATCGTGGAGGAGGGAGGGAGAAGGACCCTGAAGGATCTTTAGTGAGGTAGAGCAGCATATAACAAAATCAATAATCATAATTTCAAAGTGAATGGATTGTATGTATCCTGTCCTAGGCGAGTGGCTCAGAGCACATAGCAGAGACTAAGGAGATAAAAGCTTCAGCTTCAGATATAGAGGAGTGATTTCAAACGTATCTGTTGTATCAGTTTTGCAAGCTGGCCTCATTTAGTGATATGGCTGTCAGAGAGCATTTATTTTCAGTTATGTTCTTAGTGCTGATGAAATAGTAAGGAATGAAACTGCTTTAGAGTTAAAGAAGACTGGGATTAATGAAGAATTAGATTTTCTCTGTTTCTCAGAGACAGCAGGACCAAAATAAATGCAAAGCAGCGTGTCCATTGCTGGCACTGTTGCCCTTTTTATTCCCGCTGCTTATACATATGGGTGATAGATTTTCCAAAAAGTAGAGTAGTGGTGGGCTCTACATTTGTAGAGTCCTGGTTCCTTCTGTGTAGTTTATGTTATAAATTGGGTACAACTAGTGAATTTTTATGTGTTCGGTTCAGATTGATGGCCTGTGGATTGACAAAAACTTTTAACAGAGACAAGTGAAGGGATTCAGTCTATACAGCATCATAGCAATGTGTCCACAGAGAACTGTGTGCATATATACAATTCCACTCACTGGTGGCATGACCAAAAGGGGACTGTCTTTATCTTCTCTGCCTTATTTATGTATAAGTTTTCTTCTTCATCTGCACAAGTGTGTGCGAAAAATCAGCAACACTTTCGACAGATGTCTGGTTTCTTTGTTTAGGCTTGATTAAGGGACAGATCCTAAACCATTTATTCAGTACTTCTTTTGGAAGTCTTACGACTCTTAGAGTAGGACACTGACAGCTGGAGCATTGGTTTGTATTTTGAATGCTGTTGTGTGTTTTCTGTAAGACTGTGGATAAGAAACTTCAGATATAACTGTCACTCTTCTGCGCATGTGCCTCATGCAAGGTGCCATTTGAAATGCTGAAATGTCATGGTCTCTGTCTCTGTCACATATTGCAGTACACATCCAGTTCTTCTGGAGGAGAGAGCTCTTGTGAGGAAGGCAGGATGCGGAGGCCAACCCAACTGAGGCCTTTCCATTCTAGAAACACTGTTGACCCAGACTTCCCTATTTTGCATCTATCAAGTGATCCTGATTATTCATCCAGCAGTGAACAGTCCTGTGACACAGTGATTTACGTTGGCCCCAATGGCACTGCTCTTTCTGATAAGGAACTGACAGATAATGAGGGTCCCCCTGACTTTGTTCCCATAGTTCCTGCACTGCAGAAGACCAAAAATGAGGGCAAGTTAGAGGAAGTTTGTGAATCAGGGTCCAGCACATCTGAAAGAGACTGCCTGAAGTGCAACACCTTTGCAGAGCTCCAGGAGAGGCTGGATTGCATAGATGGCAGTGAAGAGACCGACAAATTTCCCTTTGAAGAGATGCCTGCTCAATTTAGCTCAGACCAGATGTCTAAGTGCTCTGTCTCAAGCCAACTGGCAGAGCTTAGCCGCTTGCCAGAGTCAGATAAGGAAGATACCATGCCAGAATGTCAGCATCCTGAGAGAGAAGCCAAGGAAAATATAAATGCAACACCCAGCAAAACTAAGAGAAATCACTCCCCTGTTCCTTCTGGAGCTCTCACTAACATTTCAACTCCTTCTTCTCCCAGGAGTGTAACAGGCAGCTCTAGTAAAGAGCTTAGCTCTTCCCAGTTAGCACACAGCACAAGCTTGCAGAGCAGCAGAGAAGGTCTCAACACCTGTGGCTTTGTGGAAGGCAAACCTAGGCCAATGGGTTCGCCCCGGCTTGGCATTGCAAGCCTCTCCAAGACATCTGAGTACAAGCCACCAACTTCTCCTTCCCAGAGATGCAAGGTCTATACACAGAAAGGAGTTCTGCCCAGCCTCACTCCCCCGCCAGCTCCCTTGAGTAAGGATGCTGGGGTGAGATCTAGTGAATCCTCATTGCAGCCAGAAATCCGGACCCCTCCTGTAGGAATGAGCCCGCAAATCATGAAGAAGTCAGTGTCCTCCTGCAATGGGGAATTTGAAGAGACCATTCTTGATGAAGATCAGCAACAAAACATTTCACCAGAATCCAAAAAGGAGATTTTAAGCACCACCATGGTGACTGTGCAGCAGCCATTAGAGTTGAACGGAGAGGATGAGCTGGTGTTCACCCTCGTAGAAGAACTAACCATTAGTGGGGTCCTTGACAATGGGCGCCCAACCAGTATCATCAGTTTTAACAGTGACTGCTCTGTGCAGGCTTTGGCCTCTGGGTCTAGGCCAGTCAGTATTATCAGCAGCATCAGTGAAGACCTTGAATGTTACTCCAGTGCAGCTCCGCTGTCTGAGGTCAGCATCACACAGTTCCTTCCACTTCCAAAATTGGGACTGGATGACAAATCCCAGGATGATGGCAGCAGGCGCTCATCCATCAGCTCGTGGTTGAGTGAAATGAGCACAGGGAGCGATGGTGAACAGTCATGCCACAGTTTCATAGCCCAGGCAAGCTATGGTCATGGGGAAGCAATGGCAGAGCCCCCTGTCTCTGAGTTTGCAAGCACCATACAAAGTGCTAGCATGATTTGTGTAAATGACAAACAGAAGCCAGTGACTGACAACGTGCTCATATTGTCAGAAGTGGGGGAGGAAGCTTTCGGCAAAGTGCCACCCATCAAAAGCTGTAAAATATCAGCTCTAGGGAAAACGACTGTCACAATCAAAAACACTGCAAGCCTCAGCAGCTGTGAAGGCTACATCCCAATGAAGACAAACATTACCGTTTATCCCTGTATTGCTGTTAATCCCTTTAAAGCACAAGACACTGATGATGCTGTATCGGCAGTAGCTACAGACCCAAAAGTTGCTCATCCCCATGAAGAGAAAGAATCCAGTGCTAAAAAGGATATCAAATTTGAAGACCCTTGGCTAAAGAGAGAAGAAGATATAAAAAAGGACAGCTCTGGGAGCAGTGATGGGCCAAAGCCTGACATGGCCACAGTTTCAGCCAAGCCTGAGCACAGCACAAAGCAGACCTCAACAGACAGGTTTAGTAGCAGTAGCAGTGGGGACACCTCTATCTCCCCAGGATCTGACAGTCTGAAGAGGATTGTGGATGGGTGTGAGATGGCAGCTCCTGGCTCTGCAACCCAAAGCCCTGTTCATTCCACCAACAGCTTGAAGAACAGCAGTCTCTCTCAAGGGCTCCCAAAGGCAAGCAAGCTGGAGGAGCCTGAAGGTGTTCTCCATCCTACTGCCACTGACAACAACAGCATCAGCTCTCCTGCCCTTCACCAGTTTTCTAAGGCTAGCCTAGACAAAAAAATGGCCTCTCCCAAGCACTGTGTCCTCACTCGTCCCAAAGGGACCCCTCCTCTGCCTCCGGTGAGAAAGTCAAGCTTGGATCAGAAGAACAGAGCCAGTCCCCAGCACAGTGCTGCCAGCAGCACCACAAGCAGTCCCTCCAGCCAGCCTATGTCCTTCCTGGCGAGCTTTCCTGATGAGCTGAATGGCAAACAGAAGGGCTCTGGCATTGACTGCAGCAGCAATAACAACAGCAGCAGCAAGTTATTTAGTGCCAAACTTGAGCAGCTTGCCAGCAGGACCAACTCCCTTGGGAGGTCCGCAGGAAGCCATTATGAGTGTTTGTCGCTGGAAAGAGCAGAAAGCCTGTCCTCTGTGAGCTCCAAAATGAGCCCTGGCAAAGACAGCACCATGCCTAGGGCTGGAAGGAGCCTCAGCCACAGTGTCATGTCCTCCCCAACCAACTCGGGCCTCTCTCAGCCTGCAGGTGCCTCCCCAAAAGCCAGCCAGTCTAAGATCTCTGCAGTCAGCAAACTCCTGTTGGCAAGTCCCAAAGCCCGAAGTCTGTCTGCCTCTGCCACCAAAACACTCAGCTTTTCCACCAAGTCTCTGCCTCAGTCTGTAGGGCAGAGTTCCAGTTTGCCTCCAAGTGGGAAGAACATGTCCTGGTCAACACAATCCCTCAGCAGAAACCGAKGCTCCAGTCTTGCTTCCAAATTGCCTCTTCGAGCTGTCAATGGACGGATTTCAGAACTACTACAAGGGAGCACGAGTGCTAGAGGTTTACAGCTACATGGAAACTCTGAGGCAGATGAGCGTGGGGGCCTTCATGGAGAGGAGAAACCAGCTGTTCACATGCTGCCTTCACCTTACAGCAAGATCACACCTCCTCGGAAACCTCACCGCTGTAGCAGTGGTCATGGGAGTGACAACAGCAGTGTCCTGAGTGGGGAGCTGCCCCCAGCCATGGGGAAAACAGCCCTTTTCTACCACAGCGGGGGAAGTAGTGGCTACGAGAGCATGATGAGAGACAGTGAAGCAACAGGGAGTGCTTCTTCAGCACAAGACTCTATGAGTGAGAATAGCAGCTCTGCTAGTGGGAGGTGCCGAAGTCTCAAAAATCCAAAGAAGCGATCAAATGCAGGTAAGCTTGTGGTGGTATGAAAGAGGAATACAAGTCAGAGGGGCTAACTACTTTCTGAGTGGGAGGCCAGCTCTAAAGAGCTAATTCAGTGTGAACTGTATCTAGTAGCGGAGACGTGAGGCCGGGGTAAGTGTCCTAAGCTCTGAGTTTCTTTGATTTGTCCACAGCGTGCACCAATCCTATATAGGTTTGCATTGTCTTTGCAGTGGAGTCTCTGCTTGAACCATTTCACTTAGGTTTATATTTCACATTAACAGAAGAACATTAATCCATAAAGCTGGTTAATGTTGGCAATGACAGCTACTTTCAGGTATTTATTTATACAAATATTCTTCTGATTTAATTCTAGAAAGGTGCTTTTGTGAGGCAGTGAAATGTAATTGTTATTATTGAGCACTGTGGCCACAGACTCCTCTCTAGGTATGCATGTATTTCAGCAACACAAGATCAGAGTCTTTCTGAACAGCAGTATCTCTTCTGAGCTCACCTTTGCTCCTTGTGCTCTATGGATGCCCAAATTCAAAGATGCCTGGCAGCTGAAACCACCATTCAGTTCCTTCTCACCACCCATACTGGAAGATGGAACAAAGTTATGCCCATGCCTCTTGCAACATGACATTCCTGCCTCTTTAACTCCTGTCTTTTAACTTTTGAGTTATGGATCCTTCTTTTCCCAGTAATTTATTAATAACAAATTATATTAATATAAATAAGGGAACTACTGCACTGACATATTTGCAAATCTGAGAGCTTTGCAGCAATCACAGAAACAATTCATCTTTATTCCTAAATAATCCCCAGTAGCCTTCACACTGCAATCAGGACTTTCTGTCAGATAGCAAAGGCCTCCTGGGCTGTGTCCAGAGTCCAGGCAGTTGCAGCTGGTACATCTTCCCACCAGAACATTTCTGTTTCAGAGGTTTGTAGGGCAGGGACAAGGAGCTCCTGCCAGCTAGTCACCTCACCCTTTTCCTGGGGGTAGTTTTACCAGCCTGCAGCAATTCCTAATGTGTGTGTCCTGCCTAACCTCCTTTTGAATAAAATACTTATTGGGAATGGTACTGGCATGTACAGTACAGGTATTTGAAATAACAGTGGCTACTTATCCTACAGTAGCTGCAGCTGTCCATTAGTCCAGCTTCTAATTCACCAGCCATTCCCACCTGCTGGGATACTTACCTCTGGGATTTGTATGCTGTGAACTAACTGAGTGATGCCATAACTGTCCATTTCTCTATGCTCTTAATTGTGGTAGCAAGAAGAATGTGTGCAGCCCAGATGTGACTACAAAAGGGACCAGTTAAAATCATACCCAGGCCAATGGGCACATCCATAAGTGCATGGCTGATTGTACCTGCTCAGAGGATACATCAGCAAGTGATCACTCTACATAGTGCAAGCACAGACCAAGTGACAAAATAATCCTTCTGTCACTTGCCTCCTACGAGAAAAACTCTTCTATCCCTTCAGTGTACTCGGTAATAAATTCATATTCTCTTTTTGAGGAATTGCTCCTCAAATAGCTCCCTTCAAATCTAAACTTTTTAATAGTGACTGGCAAGAAAAAGAAGGATGATTTTGTATGTTGTGGAAAAGGAAATCAAAGCTGACCACATAGATTGCATTTCTGGGAGTGTACCACTAGTACATACCAGATTTTGTCTTGTGGGGAAGCTGCCCGTATGATGGGCTTTGCCCATGGGACATTTACTTTTTTGGATAACGTAATGAAGCTTGAATCTCTTGCTTTCTAATTGCCTTAGTAGTGAGAAGGTTAAGGCATCCAGTAACAGTCCCTGAGAGATGTTCATCTACAGCAGGAAAGGGCCTCTGTAAGGGTCACTTTCCTTATATTTGGCTTAGGAAAAAAGCTTAGTCAGTCCTGCTCTCTTGTGACAGTCTGTGCTTCTTCCCACTACTTCTGAAGTAGTTGGCCAATTTCAACAAAATTTGACCCAGAAATAGATGCAAAATTTTAACAAGTTCTGTGAAAAAAGGCAGCTGTGCAGCAGAGAGAACAGAGAGGAAAACTGCAATGTAGATCTGCTTATTACTTATTTTTACTTATTACTTATTTTTTACTTTACTTATTACTTATTTACTTTACTTATTAGACACTAGAGAACCCCCTCCCCACAGGGGAGACACTTAAAAAAATACCTTAACTATAAGAAAAGCTTCAGTCAGAGCCTGCATGTTCTTTAGACTTCAGAGTCCATCAGCCACAAACCCAAATCAGTAGSAGACCATGATTCATTTGTTCTGATGCTTATAAAACTAGCTGTTTCATTTTACTTCTCTCTGCTTTGATACCACATTGGGGCCTGGACAGGATATGTGTGAGGAAAATATTGTCTTTGCATTGTAGTTATGGAAGAGCTTCAAATCTGTGTATTGTTCTTTATACCAAGGTTTTATTTTGGCTCACAAACTTTGGCCCTCCACAGTCCCTCTGTAGGACTGAATACTGTGTCAGTGCCTGTGAAAAAGGGAGGTGTGAAGAGAGGACCGTTGGAGACTCAGGTTTCTGATCACTCTTACAACAGTCTGGAGGACAAAGCTGGAGAGAAGAGGTTTTCCCTTGGGCTAGACAGCCTTTGATCCTATCTGGCACAGTAGTGAAACTGGGCTGTTGTGCCATGCTGGTACATGAAGGTAGAGAGTGATGAGGCAAGCAGAATGCTTTTCTTAGCAAGGAACATGTGGAGTCCAAGCTTTGTCATCTTTTTACTGCTATGTAAAATCTGACATGAATTCCATGTCTTTTTCACCAAACCATGTTGTTTTCAGCCAGTGTTTCCTCTGGCTTTTGGCTGCCAAATTGGCTGCCTTATTCTAATTTCTTGTGTGACTCTGTTCCTCTCTCCCTGGTTAGCAGTGTTGCAGATATCTAGAAGTTGTTGGATTTGACTCTCTGGGGTGCCAGGTTTTTAGTGGGGCACCTGTGTCCCTGGCAGTTGCCTGCCCAGGTAGCCTCAGCATAGCCTGGCATGTTGACCTCCCTCGAGGGATTTTGCAATGCTTATCTCTTAACTCTGTGTCAGCTGACATAGGTATGGAGAGAGTGAGTGTGTTATTTTTGATATTTTACTTTTGTGAGTGGTTCCTTATATCTTTGCTACAAGTAATTCCTGTATTTTTATGAATGAGTCTTATCTGTGTTTATGTATAAGTGCAACCAGGGATTTTACACAAATTTAAAAAACTGTCTTTACTACCTTCCATATCTTTAGCATCAAACCACTGCCCAGGAATTAATAAACCTTCACTTTCTTATAACCCAGCTCCTGTTTGCATTTGGGCTTGCAGCAGTGAAATCGTAATTCTGTTTTGATGTGTTTGATAATAGTATAATTTTTCACATGTCAGCAGATTTATGATGGCATAAAACCAGGATTATGACTTCAATGCAGGATAACGTGAAGGAGGAGCTGAGATATAAGGGAGAATGCGGTTGTTCACAAACATATTTTTACTGCATAATAAATAGAAAAATGTTACGGTTTGGTATGTTTCATGTTCTGCAATGCCTTCTTTCTATAGGTTTGTTCTAGTCTGAATGATCTCTCCTAAGGAATGGTTTTTAATGAAAAACAAACCATACAAAGGTTCTGAGTTCTTAAAAGATGGATATTATTTTAATATGGGGTGTCAAGATCATTGGATCTTTCCTGATTTGTGGTCATAGATCCACTGTGCTGTAACGGATATGGCACTATAGATATGCTCATTTCAGGTCAGGCAACCTTGTCCATTTTATTTATGATTATTATTAACAGAAATGCTAGCTGTCAGACACGATCAACATGAATCAGCCCAAGGCCCCTTTAAGAGAAGCTATAGAGTCTTTAAGAGCATCACCAGCAGCCCTGTCAGATTTCACAATTACTTTTGAAGTTCTGACACATTGGAGAGACATAATTTTTTTCTTGAGATTAAGATCTTGTCTTTCAATGCTCTTAAGTGCATTATTTGTATGTGTAGGTGCTTCTGCACTCGTCATACACTAAGCATCAGACATGCATTGACAGCTTTTGAAAGATAAAGCGAGTTCATATTCATCAGTGTTAGCCTTGGGTTAAATTTTGGGCTTTACATGGGTACATGTGGACTTCACAGACAGCCCAGTATCCTGCGTACAAAATAAAAAAATCAGGAAAATTATTTTTCCCCTTACATTCTGCTACCTACTGAAAGATCATGTGTTTACATCATGAACCATGTAAGCCTTCTCCTTGAAGCTAACCTAAGAGTTTAATAAATATTCCAGTCTTTCTAGCATTTAACATTGATCCTATAACATCATGTCAGCGTATATTTTCCCAGAGTGACTGCTTATGGCAGAAACAGAGCTATTTAGCCCTGATCTACAGCTGTACATTTCAAAGCTTTGTACACCTGCTCTTTAATCCACCACATGGTGTAAGTAGTATTATAGACCCCATTTTACAGGTGGAGAAGTCAAGGCAGAGGGCTTTACTGACTTGGCCAAAGCCTATAATCAAGTGAGAGCCAGATCCAGGATTAAATGGCAGGCACCCTTGACTCCTAACTTCAGCCTCAGCTGATTTGGCCACACATCTACTCCTGCCCTTGCCCTTGCCCTTGCCCTTGCCCTTGCCCTTGCCCTTGCCCTTGCCTTTGCCCTTACCCTTGCTCAGCAGCAGGGCAGGCTCTCCCTCCTGGCCTCTGCCCCCAGCATCCATGCAAGCATGCCTTCTCTGCTTTCTTTGCTCATGCCATCAACCTTTTCCCTGTAAGAAGGAATCAGCATCTCAGCCATTTGTCTGCCTCTGAGTCTAGTCTCTTCTCTCTCAGGTAGGCATTACTGGCTTGAACATGGCTCTGAAGTGTTAGGGCACAGTTTGTACGGTAATCACTAGCATCAGTTATATATTATTTTTTAATACCTCAGAGATTTCAAGTGCAATGGCCTAGTGCTGCTCCAYGGAAAGTCAATGACAAGCAAGCTTTTATAATACATACTCTTTTGTGTGATTGGGAAAAGCATTCAGGCTTAACTCCATTTAAACAAAGCCCTATTGGTATTCTGGGAACACAACAGGTATGAGAGATGCAGGCAGGGTGGCAGATTAGGACTTGCAAGATCTACGTTGCATTCTCAGTTGTGCTGCTGGCTTGCTGTATCACCTTGGGCAACTCATGTAATTTCTGTGTTCCCTGGTTCCCTGCTCATAAAACTAGATAATGGTGTTGTGAAAAAAGAAAAAACAGTGGGATCCTTAGATGAGAAGTGTTACGTATGGTTTACCTCTCTTCTGCTCTGTTTGGTAGCATTTTTCCCCAGTTTAGAATGGGTGTACATGGGTATTAATTAAATTAATTCTCAGTGCAAAATTTGACTGAATGATTTCAGAGGTGCAGCTTTACTGCTAGTTCCAGGTATGGGATCCTGTCAGCTGCGAGCTGAGAACAAGGCAAGAGACCAGACTCTAATTATGTTTACCCAGTAAAGCCAGGCACTGTTTGCATTCCCATGTAGTGTGCATGAATGCCTTCTTTCTGCCTTTTACCCCCATCTCCTGCATACATTGGTTATTGGTTCCTGCCCTTGAAATGCTTTATAACTGTCAGAGCCTGTGGGCCCAGCGGCATGGAAGGGTCTCTGAGAAAATTTGTAACAAGATGAGAGTTTCCTCAGAAACCACAGAGCTCTTGCTGAGGCTTTTTTCTTTCCTAGTCCTTTTAGGAAGGATTTGGTGCATAAGAGAGTTCCCTGCCTGTGTTACACGTGGTTAGATTGAAGGGCTATGGTGTATCCTTGACTAATCGTTGCTTACAACACTGTGCCAGGATGGGATGGTGCTCCCCCAAGCAGTGTGTGTGTTTTGATTTCTGATTCCCTCTAACTGAGGTTTTCTGAAACTGAGTCTGAGCCTGGAGCTTTGCACCAGACCTGTGCTGGTGCGGGGGCTGGGGCAGGAGCCAGGGCCGACAGGGTGAAACACTCAGGGCTGCGCTTGGCGGCCTGAGTGGGCTTGGGGTGAGCGGCGAGCGCTCAGCAGCAGGCATAACACAGCGGTGATTGCTGCTGCCGCCTGCCCACGGCACACACAGGGCTGGCTCACAGCAGGAGAGACCAAGGACTCAGGCAGTTCAGCCTTCCTCACTGTTGAATATCAGCGAGCACTAGAAAACAAAAACCTAAGGGACATTATTGATAGTAGGGCCCTATCTTCTAAACAAGTCTCACACAAACTCATAGCAGCTGGGAGAAAGTCATGGTTTCAAAATGCTGACTGCCTGAGCTTTAAACCTGTGCCCTGAGCTGCAGCTGTACTTTGCCAGCATTTGCGGGGCCCTGCTCCTACCAATCCAGGATATGACTTTTGTGTGTGCGCGTGTGTGTGTGCGTGCATGCGCAAACGTGCACAAGCATAAATCTTCTTTTTGCAGAGCACCTGTCTGACTACAGATAATTACAGTTTCTTGCTGCAGCATTTTATGGCTTTTGCAGTAAAATTTCGTGACTCCTTGCGGCTCTTCCTCAGTGCTAAGTTTCACCACCAAAGTAGACTGCTACATGATTTTAAACACCTCCATAAAAAGACAGACTGTTAAGACATAAAATATCTACAGTTAGAGTCCCTTTCCTCTCTTAACACTGTTCTCTAGGTTTCACTGGTGTTTCACTGGTGGAATGGCCTTAAAGATGGAGATTTAGAGGTTCCTGAAAAGCCCTGAAAACTCCATATTCAAACACATTCACTTTCTCAGAGCACTTAGTCCTGCCTTTGAAAGCAGTAGAAAAAGCCAGAGGCTGGATCCGTGGGTCATAAATTATGAGAGTCCATCTCTAACCAGTATTACACGGCATCACATTTTGAAACATGGCCAAAATGATAATGATGAAACAAAGCACCGTCAAAAAGAGCCTGAGCTCTTCATGTTGAATTCGAGTGAAAAGGAATTTGGTTTGTGTGAAGACTGCTTAAGGCATAGTGTAGGGAACTGAAAATTGTTCTTTGTATCACAAAGCCAAAGGTCTCCAACCTTTATGCTTTGCTTGCAAGTGACACTGGTAGCAACAGAGATACTAATTGATATCCTGCATTGTACCTTTACTATGACTAAGGATGTTCAGAATTATGGAGAAAAATGCTATTTGCATGCAGGTGATCCTCTATGCATGTGACTACTGGCCGGACAGCCTGTGAAGAGCAGAGGGAGGAGAAGCGTGGGCTTCAGCTACAATTTTTTTTGTTCATTAAAACAACAGCATTGATTTTCCCAGGTCAAAGCCAGGCCATTTCATGCAGCAAATCTGTGTTGAAAGGGATCAGAATAATCATTTTTTACACGCTTGACTACTGCATGCCAGCACTGAGCTTCAGCCACATGAACATAGGAGTGATTTAATAGAGGAAATGGCAGCAGGCTATTGTGCACAGTGAAGGCTCCATGTAACATGCATGATTGAGTTGCACACCATTAGGCTGGGTGTAAATAAAACCTGGTCCCTATGCTGGCACAGAGTTAGCTCACTGGAATGCCTCTACCACCATCCTGTCGGGAGCTAAGGCTCTTGCTGCAGAGCCCCCTGCACCCTCCAACCTCTGCCTTTACTGGCATCTAGTAGTCAAGAGTGCATCTATTTGTTGCAGTGCTGTAATAACAGTAAACAGCTTCTTACAGAATAACACCGCAAAACTGACAAATACCCATTAAACCAAAATTCAGCCCAAAGTGAGATAAATATTTAGAAGAGACTCTGGTCCATTTTTGCTAGGGTTGTGGCTGCTGAAAACTCAGTGCCTGCTATGTGCATCTTCCCTGGAGCTTCTCCTAGATTGCTTGTCAAGCTGCCATACTGCAGGAGGGCTGCTTCCTGATCTGGTTTCAGCAGGGCTCATTCACTGGCTCTAAACTGCCCTGAAAAGCTCCTTTTAAAATAAGTCAGTAATTCAGGAAGCATGGTTAGGAAAGGGACAGGATGGGTAGAAAAAGTCACARGTGGGCAGTACCTCCAGATGCTCAGAGTTCCCTGAGTTTATACCAGTATAGAAGCAACATATCTTTTATAGGCATGGACAGAAGATTGTAAGCAAGAGTCTCTTTATTCCTACGTACAGCAAACAGTTATTTCTAGCCTCAGATGCCCATGTACTGCTTATTGATTCATAAGGGCAGGATTGCATGCAAGTCCACACAGAATATGGCCTGAAATATTTTATAGTAAGGTGGACATAGAAGGTTGTCTTTTGAATGATGAATCCTGTCACGGTTTCCTATGCCAGGTGTTCAGGTGCAACATGCACCTTCCTAAGTAATCTGAGTTGCCAGGATGAGCGAACGCTGTTTAGATGTTCTGGCAATAAACACTTGGATTCCTTGGTGTTTGGAGTACTGACCTCAAGATGGACACCCTGAGTGCTTTTGATGAAGTCTTTAGACCTTCAGAGGGAGCTTGCACTTGAAAGCATTGACAATGCCTTGAAAAACTGGGAGGGGAGCTTAGCACTGTGCAAGTAGCACGAAAATCCAAGGAGGAGTGAATAGCTATGTGCTCTGTGCTGGGGAAAGGGCACTGTAGAGTAAACTTGGAGGAAGGAAGTCAATGGAACGGGGAGGAGCTGATCCCATCACGGACAATTGACCATGAGGGCAGATCCTGTAGGAAATAGGAGTGAGCAGGGAAGTCACTGGGGAATCTTCAACTCCACCAAAGCAGGAGCCCAGTTGTGAGACACTGAAGAGCAGCAGGGGGAACAGGATCGATTATCTTTGCCAGTAAGCAAACAGTCTGAAGCTACAGGAGAGGCTGAAACTATTGCTACTGCAAGGAGAGTGTTCCTTGGAAATGAAGCCACAGGAGAAACAGTGTGAGATTAGGAGTTCTGTTCTACTTAGCCAGGGTTGGTTTTTGTAATCACCTTCAGTTTGGGTGGACTGTCTATTGAAAACAGCAAAATGCTGAAGAGTAAGTTCTGTACACAAAAGCAATTGTACATCCCATAATACTTAGTGCAGTGGAGAATAGCTTGGACCCTATATCCTGGAGCCTTTGAGCGCACACTATAAACTTCTGAAATTATGATATATCAAGTTACAATTTCATTTTCTATTTGCAACACTTTGAAATTCCTAGGATAGCAGTTGCTTTGCATTCCATTCAGATGCATCCTGTTTTGAAGACATATGCATCGTGCTTCTTTTCATGGAGGTTTTGCATTTATACTCTGTGCTTTACCTTTTTCACAGAAAAGATGCTCAGGCTGGAATGTGTGCTTGGAAAGCAATCTAAAGCAAATGTTCCAAAATATACAGTACTTAAGCAAAACCAGACCTCTCAGGATTTCTGCCGTGGTCAACACATACTTTTATGAGCACACATCTTTATGCAGTTGGGCAATTTTGCTGAGTTCAGTGAGTCTGTTCTTATCCTTAAAGTTACATTTGCACACTTAGCTGGCTTGGTCTGTGTTTCTAATACCTTAAGGATGAAGGCTTCTCTGGGCTTGTCTTTGCTGAAGTATGTTATAGCTTCAGTGCTACTCTTCAGTCAGATCTGCTCTCACGCTACACACCTTCAGTGCTGTGTTACTCCTTTTATCTTAATTTTAAATTGGCCAGTCTTTGGCAGGGCTTAGCCTATAGCTCAAGGTAGCACTGCTCATCAGTTGCTAAGATAGATCTTGTATTCTATGCATTTTCAGCGCTATTTCATAGTGTGGTTACTCATGCTCAAGCTAGGCTAACTCAAGAGGGATTATTTGCAGTGTGGATAACTTCAAGCTAAGTGAAAAACATACCCTTCAAGGTGGATGAAGAAGACATTTAGCAAACAGCATGTTGTTTTATATGTGTTTGCATATGGTCATAAATGAAAGTGTTGTTATTTGGTACTGGTTTCAGCTTACTGTATTTCTTTAAGATCAATTTTTGTTACATATTTCTTTTTAATGGAAAAGGAGTGAATCCTACTTACATGGCAGGACAGCTGGTTTGCCAAGGATGCTGGGGGAAGGTGAATGTGCACCCACTCCCAGGGGTGGGGGAGAGGCAGGATGGACCTGAATGTGTGCTGCTCGTGTGCTGAGCTGCCAGGCTGACTGTTGTCTTTGTAAGAGATGTGCAGGGAAGTAGGGGAGTGGTTCGCTGTAATTCCTACAAAGCATTTTATTAATTATACAGTCAAAATTTATGAGTTCCTAACCCCATCAAACACTATCAATAAATTCATGTCTTCAAATGGGTATTTTGCATGTAAATGGAAAACTGTATTCATTTAAAAAATTTAATCATTTTCTGTGTGTATTATCATGGATGAGCAAGCTGTCAACTGCTATGTGGCATTCACCCTGAAACTCTGCTTTGGTTCCATCTTCCTTACTGATCCCAGTTAATGTGAAATCAGAAGAAAACAGAGAATAAATGGAGGGACCAGTAGCAGGAGTCCCCTGTCAAGAGACACTGTTATTTTCTGTACCTGGACTAATAGGCATTGCATATTTAGAATAAACTAGATTCTGTTTGGCTTCACTACAAACATGCAGGAGATCTTCCATTTCATTTCTCCCCAAAGCACGCTAAACCTCAGATAAATCATCCTGAGACAGCATTCAAGGCTCAGATAAAAAGAAGTCCTTCTTCCTCTTTCTTCTCTCACTTGCACACTGACCTGCCTGCTGTGATGCTGCAGTCAGACCTGCGCAGGTGCCTCCTCGCCCCAGCTCTCTAATGCAGCACAATTACTTCAGTGAGTCTCTGGGCAGCCCTGAGAGTCTGTCCACCTACACGAGGTCTCCCTGCCTCCCTGTCTCGTCGCTTTGACAGTGCAAAGACCCAACAGGCTCGGTGTGTTGTGATAACCCACAGACAATCCAGACGTGAACTCTGACTAGGAAAACATAATGAGCTCATGTTAGCATAGCTACTGCCACTATGGCAGGCTCCTCTGCCTCTCTGCGAAGGAATAAGCACTATTAGCCAGAGCCTCAGGTTGGAGCCCTCCATCTAGACAATGGGCTTCTGTTTTTCTTTGAGCCAAATGGATATGAATGGCAGCTGAATGCAAGAATATTTGCCATCATCCCTGTAATTCATACCCTCGTGACATCTGTTTTGCTTTGCTCCAAATAAAAGCCTGATTCTGGTCTCATGGCATCCCACTGCATTCAGGGGAATTGCCCTTCCCAGAGCACCTCAGGATTGCGCTTTGACTCTGATTGGAGAGGCAGTTCTTCCAGCGGGGATGGTTTAAAACTGCTCCATTACACAAGAAGGTAGTGTTAAGAAAAACAGCCACAGTGGGAAAAGAAGAAAACAAAAAGGAGGCACATCAAACATTACAGGAAGGGCACAGCCTTAGTCGTAGTTCTGCCATGCATGTCACAACTGGACTGAACAAATTTCCAGCATGTTCAGATGCTTCCTTGAAATGCCAGAGCAAGTCTGTAGGCATCATTAGTATGCTCCTCCCATGGAAGTGGATGTGACCATTAACACAGGGCACAATGTAAAAAGAATTAGCTGTGTTTGCTTTGTATTACACAGAAGGTCAGAGCTGATGTTTGTACCAGCCTTGCTGGCTCTAAAAAATGATGAGTAGCAAAGACAGATAAGAGATCATTTTTAACTGACAAAATTTGAAAGTCTGCTCCTGTGAAAGACCATGACCAAGAGCTTGAAAAGTATCTTTAAAAGTATATAGTGCCTAAATCCCTTTGGTCTGGACTTGAGTGACACTTGGGATATACCTTCACATCTAAGCAAGTGGAAGGCTTGTTTACCAGCAGGGGCTGAGGACTTTGCAGGATCTCTGTCTGCCTTTAACAAATCTTAATAGTCTGCCATTGTGTCTCACCTCCCTTGAAGTTCACAGCTGCTCTTGCCTTTTGGTTGCTTCTCTCTAGCATCACTGACTAGAGTCACCCTTAGCATTTCAGTTTGTTGGTGCCTTCTCAAAGAATGTGTCTCTTATTGCCGCAAGTCTTTAGCTATGGTAGTGGGTCAGCTCTTGCTTTTCCTTCTGTCATCCTTTTGATTCTCCTTTTGACAGGGCAGTTTCATCTAGGACCTAATTGCAGCACATTGAAAGTAAGTGAAGGCTGCCATTGACTTCAAGTGGGCATTAGAACAGGTTTAAAATAACTTCTACTTGCTGGTTTTTGTAAGGCTTCATTTGTTCTAGTGTAGACTTACTTGCTGGGCTACTGTTTTAGCAGCAATACAAGTATGATAGGTGTCACAGGATGCGCTGTTCAAATCTCAGGCCATTTGGTATAAATGGGCATTATAGAGATCTCTCTCTGTCTGACTTGACTTTGCTCTCCTTATCTTTCATAGTGTGATCTGAGATGCCAAGGAATGCGTTGGAAATAAAAGGTCTGTAGACTAGGTTTTTCAGATAGATAGCAAGATAGAACTTTCGCATCCATTTTAAAGCTAGGATATACAGGTTAGTTTGCTTGCTAACTATTGGTTTCTGGTAGACTGCTGCACTCAGAAATCAATGGGACAAGATGTGATAGTTTGCAAAGTCAGCACAGAAATAGACACCCATGACTGAAACTAGGTATTGCTTTGTTACTTGAAAATCCGAAAACTAGGCAATCAGTAGATTTTTTTGGAGGTTTTTTTTTTTTTTTGCTTTCATTCAAGCACCAACTTAGCAGACATGTTGAAGCTATTTACATTTAAATTTCAATAAATGTAGTTATAGAGATTTCTTTAAATGATTTTATCTTGTTTTTAAAATAAAATCTGCATGATCATTCTGCATCCCTTCCCTGCTGGCATGAGGTTTTGTTCTTGCTGCCAAGAGAGTCAGTTAATAGTTTCATTCAAGCTTGCTGGCTCTGGCTTTTGTTTTTGGTTTCTCCTATCCGCTCCACTCCTGCTGTCTCTTATGGGGGACCCTGCAGGAGTTGTCAGCTACAAAATCAACCTTTTTTTCACCCAGCCATCTCTCTGGTTGTACTAAACTGAGCAGGGAAATGAAACCAGTTTGTTTTCTTTCTTCTGTGTGTCTGCTCTTTCTCCTAACAACCCATATGCTCCTGCCTCAACTTCCTTACTGCTGCCATCAGGCCAGTGACATACTTTCTCTCCCTTGCTTTGCCATAGGCCCTGACTTGGCGACTCACATGGCAGATGGTTTCCGTATGGCGTAGGTTTTGTCAACCTGGTATATTTTTGGCTATTGCACTGCTCTCATCCACTGTGCTGGTATTATAAGGCAGATGACGTGCATGACCATTGGTACTGTAGCAGATACGGTGACTAGCCATTCTACCAGCTAGTCACTGCTGCTGTTGTCTAGACCTTTACTACTGCTAGAGTAAGTGTGTGAGTGGAGATGTTTTAGACAAATATTCCACTGAACAGAGACAAAGCTAATGCAACTTTGGTACCAATCACTGAGCTAGGACATGCTTAGTGCAGGCATTTTGTCCTCTTTAGTGTTCTTACTGCTCGAGCCACCTTAGAAGGGTGTTATGGAAAGGACTAGGTATACTGGTACTCAATGCCAGTGTACTAGTGGAACTTGGGTGTCAAAGTGCTTTTTATGCTATGATTAAAAGAAAAAGAAAAAACAACAACTCAAGATGGACTGTGCAGAGGCTGCCTAATATTTGTCCTTTGGCTATAAGAGCCAATGTCAGTAAAGAGACTGTAAAACAAACCCAGAACCTATTAGCACAGATCCAGCCTGTGCTGTGGCCTTTCAGCATACCCATACACACTAAGACCTAAGCAAAGTGAAGCAACCACAAGCTCTGGAAGCTCTAGGGTATGTGTGGCCTCTGAGGATCAACTGCTGGAGTCAGGTACCTAGGTACATGTTAGGCACTGACTTGTGGTGAGCAGGTACCTCACGTCCCATCTCCAGGCAGCCCCAAACATCAATGGCCTCTCTGGGGTCTCTCTCTGTTTTCTTCCATGTGTGCTAATGCAATAAGACAATTTCTGCATTTGTAGGTTCACAGAGACGGAAAATTATTCCAGCTTTATCACTTGATACAGCTTCCTCAGCCAGGAAGCCTGCCAATAGCCCTGGGGTCCGCTGGGTGGATGGACCTCTGCGAAGTGGACAGAGGGGGCTAGGTGAGCCCTTTGAGATCAAAGTCTATGAGATAGATGATGTGGAACGACTTCAACGGCGACGAGGTGGGGACAGCAAGGTGAGTGCAATCCATGTCATCTGTCTCCTTCCTCCTGGGACAGGGTATTCAGATCATGTGGTCAAAGGTGTACAGTATTGTATATGACTAATTCAACAAGCAGCAAAACCTGTATCTCATTTAAGAGCAATTGCAACTCAAGTCATGCCTTCTTCAGTGGGAGCTCACAGAGATTGGTCCCTTGTATTTTTGCCCTTGATGGCCTTGATGTCTTAGTGGCTCCTGTGCTCCAGCATCTCTCGTCACATCTGTCTTTCAAGGCAGCAATGATGCCTCAAGTGCTTTGATGATATGGTTCTCAGGATAGCTAATTTCTTCTCATTAACAGATTTGTTTCTGCAAACCTCCCCCCTCCCAGCTTAAGAAAAAATTAGAGAATTGTAAAGGTCAGCTCTTGAGAGATGTGATTGGGGAGGATATCTGAAGTTGGTGGGATAGCACCAATTTTGCAGTAACTGTGTATATAGCTTTTTTAATTATTATTTTAAGGCATTTTCTTTTCTGGCCTCCGTCACTTGGTTTGGCTGTTTGTGGTGTTGTCTGATATGGTTTTATCTGGAGAAAAACTTCAGTTGGTGGGGTAGGGATGGTTTCTACCACACTTCCCCCACACAGCAGATCTATTTACAGAGCAGAAGGCAGAGCAGTGTTGAGACCCTCACACAGGCTTGGAGGAGGCTAGTTCTGCTACTGGGACTCCTCCCAGTCTAGTCAGGGTAGCACAGACCTCACCATAGGTTCACTTGGTGCACATCTCAGTGGCTACCATGATTCAGAAGTCATACAAAGTCAGTCTGGGTTTCTCTGGACAACATGGCAGCCTGTCCTGCTGCTGTGCCCCAAATCTTTGCAGAAAATACATCTTTGTTATTAATGATTATGAATTGCTAGTTTTTCACAGAAGCATACTCCTTTTGTTTAAGGATGTTTTAAATTTGATATTGCTATTAGTTCTCTTATTTAATAATATGACTACTGCATTTCTTATGCACAAAGCACAGAGACGTACTTACGATTTTAATATATCAAGCAATGGATTTCCTTCTCCCAAGTGCTTAGTTCTTTCTTAGCCAAAACTTCTGCTGACAAATAACAGAAATGTTTTGCTAGAGTTAATCTGATTTCAAGATGCTGTCTGTTATTAATTATTATGGTTTATTATTAACTATCACTGCAAAGTCTCCAAAGCTCACTGATGAGAAACATCAAAATCAAACAAAAGCAATAAATATAAAACAGGTGATAGATGATTTTGTGCAGTGATTCATATGCTTCCAGGGTAAATGGCTCATTGTCAGTATTATTGATTGGAAGATCATTTGGCTCAGTGAATCTAGCATGGGTATTTCTTCATCTATTCCTTCCCTGCTCCTTTCTCCTGGTTGGCAGGAAGTGATATGTTTCAATGCCAAGCTGAAAATCCTGGAGCATCGCCAGCAGAGAATTGCAGAGGTCAAGGCCAAGTATGAGTGGTTAATGAGAGAACTGGAGGTGACCAAACAGTACCTGATGCTGGATCCGAATAAATGGCTCAGTGAATGTAAGGATGTTGTTTTATTGCCTAGACTCATAGGTGTCCTTTATTTCACTGGGGATAGCAAGGGGAGCAGAAGCGTTTGCTGAGAATGAGATATGAGCTACTGTGTTTGTAAACTAAAAAGAACTGACATATGACCTAAGAGTAAGATTTAGATTGACTGTATTTCTAGAACTATTTCCTATAATTCTTATTAAATGTTGACAGTAGAACTGAACAATCCTTTTTGCCTGAGAGCTGAATGTTGAAATGGTACAGCACTGTAGTGGTGAATATTGCCATTGGTAGATTAATGCTCATGCGTTTCAGTCCACAGCTCCTGAAAATTAGTTGGGTTTTTTTTTGGCCTCAGATCGCTCAGACATATAAGCAATACTATAAATCTGCTCTTCTATACCACAAAATAACACTGTGGAGCAAATTTGTCCATTCGCACCAGTGGGCTCACACGAAGAATGAATTTGGCCCATTTTTTATAACTATAGACATGTAAAGTTCAGAGAGATTAAAGGGCATTCATATTCAAATGAAGAAGGACCTCAACACCTAGAAGGAAAAAGATACAGAAAATTGCAGCAATTGTACAATAAGTTTTAATATTAGCAAGCAGATGAGTGAATAACAGAGTTCTAGAAAAAATGGAGTTTCAGTATATTTAGGATAAGTCTACCTGCAGGTGGTAAAAGGAGGTTGTCTGCTGTGTTCTCTTAACACATCCTCACTCTTCATTTGACAGTTACCACAAATAAGTTATCACTACATTGGTCCATCTTGCAAAACAACCATGGTGTATGTTTCAGAAACGCTATTAAGCAACAGAGGTAAAAGGGACAAATTTAAAGGGAGCAGAGAATTTGGCAGTCTGATTTGTTTGATGCCTTTGCTCCCCACTCCAATGTGAGAAGTGCAGTGAGCCACAAGGACAGTGCAGACCCCAGAGCCCAGGGAGGACCAGMAGTGGTGGTAAAGGCTGCGTAGTGCAAAGTCAGGGCCCATGGGAGCTGCTGACAGCTGGTCTCTGGCTGCGTGCAGGAACCTAAGCTGGAGTTATTTGTATGTACTCCTTCCCAAACCACTCTTGAGAGGGCTAGTGAGAACCACATAAAATGGGGCAAGTGGAAGGAGGTTGAGGGGTGGTTTCTGATTCTCAGTTCTGAATTCAGCAAAGGACTTGTTCTCACAGGGCAAAGTGCAATGTCTTTCTGTTCAGCAGAACGCGTGAGATAGATAGAGTCAGTACATCTTAAACACATGGCCTGAATAGGGGTGAACTGAAGTATGTGCTTAGCATTAACAAGTTGCTTAAGCATGGTGCTGAAGCAGGACCTGAATGTAGACAATCAAAATGAATGTAAACAGATTTAACTTACCCTGATTTACACTTCACTGCTGAATTTCCCCATCATGTTCAACCACATGGACCAAAGATTAAAATGAGGCCTGCAGGTGCTTCATGCCAGTTTATAGGCAGAGAGCTGCATGGTTGCTGGAAGAATAGTTCTGGTGGCTTTTGTGAGGTAACGAATAGGTGGCAGTGTGGTAAAGAGCATCTGCAGCTCTGGAGAGGATGGAAGAGCACATCACTCAAGAAATGATCTAATGCAGCGTTAACAGGATTTTTCAGTATCAGCAAGCTACTGTGCCATTTTATTAGCCATTAAATAGAAAAGGCAACTTTTAATGACAGTGGCAAGCCAGAGATAATGTTTATACAGTACCAATGGGCTTGAAGGCTTGAGTTAAGCCTCTCACAGCACCCAGAACTGGTTTTGATTGCTTTTTCTATCTGTGTATTTTCTTTACCACAGTTGACTTGGAGCAGGTATTTGAGCTGGATTCTCTGGAATACCTAGAGGCCCTGGAATGTGTGACTGAGCGTTTGGAAAATCGTGTCAACTTCTGCAAGGCCCACCTCATGATGATCACCTGTTTTGACATCACTTCTAGGCGTCGATAGAGAACAAAGCTCAGGAGAATTTCAATGCGAATCTCTGCCATCCTCCTTTTTCCTTCTGATTAGCATCCCAAAGACAACAGAATGAGGATGAAGGTTCGAGTCAAGTCTCAGTTGTGTGTATGAGAGATTTGCTTTATTATACCGAAGAGCAGTTAAAAAAAAAAAAAAGGATGAGCACAAAAAAATGGAGATAAAAGGATGTTGATTCTCTTAGCGTAAAAGAGCACTTTGAGGAACCTTTAAGGACCTGTCTGTAAATAAGAACTGCTGGCAGAAGAGACTTCTTTCCCTACATTAGCTGAGGAAGGAGGAGAAAGGTGGTTGTAGACTTCCACTGAGAGGTCCATTTAAAAAAAAAACCTACCCAGAAAGACTGTTTAAGTGCCTTGCAAATCTTTATTATCCAAACATTTATGTTCATACTTTCTTGTGTACAGATGGTGCTAGTCGAGAAAAGAAAAAGGAAAAAAACAAACACACTTTTGAAATGTATTTACAGCTTGTTTTTCTCTTGGTGTTTTCTCCTATTTCAGACTTGCTGTTTCTAAGTAACTTGTGTTTGTAGAGATATTTCCTAATCAGTACAACATATGAATAAATGTTAACTGTCTTTTATTGTTAGCAGAGTAAGGCCACTCAAAGAGAAATTTAACTTTCCTAGATGACCCCAAAAATATTTCTAGCTGTGAGTGAGGTCTGATTATCTGCTCTTCTGTACTATCTTATATTGGAGGACACAGTAATTTTCCCAACCTGTAGATTCTGCAATATATGAGAGAAGAGAGGTGAGATTACCGTGAAGTAAGTATCTTTTCCATTTGATCCAACCCCATAATTTGTTTTCTTTTTCATCTATTTTTAGCTTTGCACTACCTAGAGTTATGGATGAGAGGGCACTTTTATCCTAACCCTTTCTCTGGTGCTAATAACTTGCTGGAAAATTACTCTTTAGGCTGAGGGCTCCCATGCTTATCAGTCCAAAAATGAGTGATTTATTCTTTCTTTCTTTCTTGAGAATATGACTGATAAAATTTAATTTTGCCTCTTTTTGACTAATACCACTTCAAAACATGTTTTGGCAGCTTTTGTTCCCTGACCCAATCTGTCCATAGTCATAGCTATATGAGAAGTGCATGCTCTGTTCAGTTCTAACTAGTCCAGAAATAAACATGGGTTTGTGAGTGAGTGGATGCAGCACATCAGAATTGTTGGCTGTGACAATTTCCTTATCAACACTTTCTCATTGAAGCCATGGCAAAATTCTCATTCGTGTCAAAAGTACAAGGGTCTGGGCACATCCAGATATTCTACTTTTTTGTGTCTTTAGCTATAATAACAAACRGTAGGTGGGAAGGAACATCCTTTATGTTGCATAAAGAAATGTGTGAAATTTGCATTTCTATTATGTGTGAGCATACAGGATTTTGTGGTGTGGGTTTCTTCTTCTTTTACACTGAAATAAGCCCATTCACAAAAATTCCTCTCTCACATACACTTATGCAACCCTCCTGTTGCTTATGTGAAACTAAGAGCATCATTTAACACATATTCGATGTGCATCRATTTACTGTTCTTAAACACAACTCTTGCTTTACCTGCAGTACCACATTAATGCCATATTACAATATCCCAAGTTGCAACTCCCAATGGAAAAAAATACAAAAATACTGTTAGATTCTTCTAGTGGTTGTCTGGAAAACCTGCAAATTAGATAGAAATAACTTTTATATAGTTTTATTTTAATACCCTAAAATATGTAATAACAAATCTTATTCCTTCTATCAGCCTTGTCACTGGATTCTGTAGAAGATCCATTATTGTAAGTTACAGGATTATTTGGCGGGGGAAGGAAAAGGTCCTATATAAAAGTTGTTTTCTGTTTTATTCCACAGCATTTTCCTATCAGGAAACTCGCTCATATTCCAAGTAAGTATTAGAAGATATAGGTCTGCTCTCTCTTCCCTTCCCTCTCAAGGCAAAAAAAAAAAAAAAAAAAAAAATTCTCGAACAACTTATTTCTCTAGTTTTGTTTTTCCTTGTAATGATTTCAATGGAGCTGGTTGTGTATCAAGTCTGTTGAGCCCATCTCTTCTCCACAGAGCCCCATGAACTTAATAGACAGCTCCACAGAGCCATGGGAATTGCCAGGGCGGTTTTATGCTGGATGAAGATCTAGCATCTCTGGGGTACAGAGTCCATCCTTCTTTGTGGGCTTAGTCCCGCAGAGCCCCAGGTACACGCTGTCAAGTCACACACCCACAGGAGAGAGGCTCACAGCTGGCTCCCATCTCTCACTCGCCTGCATTCCCAGGTAGGCCTGTATCACAGGCATCTGTGATGCTGTGCTTTGCCCCTCTCCCATGCCGGGGCCCACAGTCAAGGAAGACCTGCCAACTCGTGCACATGAAATCAAATGTTGCCTTCTTTTGCCTTAAGCAATTCTGAAAATGTGTTTATTAGAAAGTGTCACTGGGCTAATTGGATGCATAGTCCTTTCTCCGCTGAAAATAAGCAGCCCAAAATAGGTATGTTGTGTGCACTGGGGAGCTATGGTGAGATGGTAAATGGCAAATGGTACAATAAAAGCAAACAGATACTTGATGGAAACAAAGTGAAATCCTAGCAAATGGTGCATGCACAGAATGCATTTTTAACAAGAGTTGCTCCCTATACATATTCAGGGACTTATACGGATGTGGTAATGTTTCTGTAAATCAAGGGGGCAAATTTCAGAGCTATTGTAAAGTATCTGTTACTTACAGTATTCATCAGCATCATTACAGACTCAGCTAGTCAACATCTCTAGATTTGGTACTTCTGTAGATTATGAAGCATAACAAAAAGGCATCTGTCTAGCCATTATTTTAAACAGTAAGAGCATGTGCTTGTCGTGTTTATCATGATGGACGGAAATTTATCTGTGAAACCAAATGGATTACATCAAGGATGAATTTGGCATACTCAGAATTAAGTATTGACTGAGCATAATTGAAGCCCTTACAAATAATTTATTTCTGAGAACTTAATTCTAATGGCCATTGACACTCCCATTATATACCAGTATTTACATCCTAAAATGTATATGGTCTTTGCTGTTTTGACTTTCTGTCAGTGCATTTTAAAATTTGCCACTGTATTTTGGGGGAATGTTATGGCTTAATGCATAAAAGGGAATGAAAATTTACTGAGATTTAACATCTGTGAAATGTCTTCTTGGTGAATATAGCTTTTTTATTTTGGAATTTATATTTTTATACTTCAGATATACGCAAAACAGATAATTAAAAGCATCATGACCTTGCTATGAAATTGCCCTTAGTCTGCAGAAGCCAGCATTTTCCAGAAGACCCATACAGTTTGGCAAATAATCCAGGAAGGCCCATTCTTTAGCAATTGCCAGTGCAACGCTATTTTTATCCTGATTTTTTTGAAAGGCATCAAGCTACCCAAAATATACAGGAGCAACTTGAATGGAAAGCTTCATCACTTGCATAATCAGAAGTCAATCTTATTTCCCTGGAACAGTTTTAGTAGCAAACAGCAATGTTAACGTAATTAGGTTTGAAGGTTAAATCTTCGTTCATATGCGTACCAGATGATCACAGGCCTTTATTATCAGGTTGTTTAATGATTGAAGAATGCCATCCATTAGGTTGCATTACCATAGGCATGTTCAGGTCTAGGCAGCTATAGTAGTTTGGGCCTAATTCTGAAAACTGCTCATCTTGATATACTTGATCCTTATTTATACTACAGACAGAACCTGTTTTATACTGTGATCTGAATTCAGACATTGCTCTGGTCTCTGTGAGCTCTAGGAGTGGACAGAGAGCCCAGGGTCACCTGGGAGGGCTGGGTTGCTACATTTCATACAGAGTATTGGAGATCCCTAATTCCTTGTGCATTTTTCATAACTACACGTGTCTTTTCTTATACCATGCATGTCTTGGATTTGCTTCAAAATAAGCTCTGGTCAATTCATTAGATCTAAGCAAGCAGAAGTATTATTTCAGGGAATGCAAGCAAACAGATATAAAAGCTGCCCTTTCTTAGCTCTCTGCTGGGCCTGGTTCTCGCCTCACCTGCACTGAGGCTCAATTGCATTAGAGTCAGGAGAGTTACAGCAGGGTACACCCAGTTGTGCGGAAGAGGAAAAATTAATCCAGCTGCCATGTGTTTAGGTATTTACTGTGCAGTTGGTTATGCAGTTGAAGAATATTCTCTTATCTGTGTGCACCCCCTCATTTTGTCTAAAGGCTGTGTGCAGTGCTACCACTCAACATTTGCAGGCTTGGCTCCATGGTCACAAAACACTGAATATCATACAACATAACTTCCCAAACTTGCAGCTACACAAAATGCCAGCTGGTGAAGAGCAATAGCATGATCCTCTGACACCAAGCAAGCTAAGTGAGAGATGTAGATAATGTACAGAAAAGGATGAAAGGTACACAAAGATATTTTTCTTTCATCTCTGAACAGGGGAATTATAGAGGCAGAAAGCTGGGAGTGATGCTGGGAGTAATGCATGTCAAGTCCCAAGCATGCTTACAGGATAGACACTCAGTCCTCTTTAAAGTGTTGGTTTTGGTTTTGGTTTGTTTTTTCAATTATCTCAATAGTATGGTTTGTCTTAAAATCTGTTATCCATAGCCTGGAATTCAAATTTTATGATGGCTGAAGGATATGGACCTTTTTACAAACCTTTCTGATTTTGTGTCATCTTTTTTTTTTCACGGAGCGAAAAATAATCATGAAGGGTTGTACAGCCATGCCAACAGATGCATATGTACATAGCCTGAGACCCCCCCCCCACATTTACGTGAGGAAGTGGCATAGCTGCCTGTTCACAAGTTGCAACAGCATCACCTCTCCCTTCCCTGAGTACCTATAAAGCATTTCTCCTATCACTCACCACAATGAAGTTGCCTTACACCACGCTATATGAAAAACTTACACTTGAAACATTTTGTAGGGTTCTTTTAAAGGTCCTTTTTTCCCCCAGATCTTCAGTTTATAAAGCCAAGTTGCTGCAGTTCCCATGTAGAGGCTGTTACTTACTGAAATGTTAAAACCTGTAAAAGTAATCCAGACTAGCTACTTTATATGACACATCATGAATTTAAGGCAAGGTATCTTACAACAACCACTGTTAAATACAACAATTTGTGCATATGTATGAGACATACACCCTAGTCATGCCAATTGAAAGCCCGGACTCTTAGCGTCCTGTGAGATAAAGCCTTCTGCCTGGTCCTGATAGTTATAAAAATTGTAACTTGAAGTTTCTGAGTTGCAGAGGACTGCCTAATGCAAATACGATTCTCATAAACTGGAGATTTGGTGACCCTCTGATGGCCTGCTTGTATGAGAGGGACGGTCACACGGTGTCAGGGATGCACCAGATCACTGCAGAGATCAAAGTGTTCATATCAGTGCACACTGATAGGAGTAAGTGATAGCTGTACAGAGAGGCACTGTTTCACAGATCCACTGATGGGTGACGTACCTGCTTAATCCTCATGGCCTCCTCATCTTTGCTTTGTTACTCCATAGGTTTTTGCATTGGCAACACCCAGCAGTTTTTGGAGACACAAGGCTGGATGTTGCTAGCTATTGCGAGATTTGGAACAGGTTTCCAAATACCTATGGCAAACAAAACTGTGAATGATTTGTCAATGCAGAGTTAATAATCTCTGTCTCTTGCATTTATTGTGCACTCATCACAGGGTTATCTGAGCTTCCATACATGCTCTTGGAAATAATAAACCATTTTATTATTGGCTTTATCTTTTCTTCTTTCTCCTCCTCAAGTAAAATAAAAAAAAAAAAAAAAAGAAAAATCATTTTCTCTTAACAGTGTAGCACCCTTATCTTGACCCTGTTGAAGTCAATATGGATTTTGCCACCAAATTCACTGACAGCAGACTGAAACTCATTTATGCAACATTTTGGAACTCACAAAGAGGGGGTGATGATTTTATTCTGTTGAGAATGGAGGTGCTGAAAATGAAGTAGTAGCCTTCATTTATACTATTTCAAACCACCCTCAAAACACTCCCAAACAGGAAAAAAAAAAAGGAAAAAAAAAGAAACCCGCAAACCTTCTGCCTTTGAGTGGTCCTACTTAAGTATTGAGCATACTTTATAATAATGGTAATAAAATGGTGCTTGAGGCAGTTTCAGCTATATTACATATACTCTATATACTATAGATATGGATGTATTCACCCTCTATATTGTATATGTATGTGTGTGAATATTTACATATAGCACACATACATATATGTTTTATGTATGCATAGATATTAACTTTTCTAAAAGTTTTACGTCTTTCCCTCCCATAGCTGAAACTGCTGGTAACTAACATCCACATCATATTCTATGTATGAAGGATATAATTTATTTGTAAACTCAGGATGTTCTTGTTTTATAGAGTTGCTTGTATTTTATAATTTATTTACACATCATGGTTGGAAATGCTTATCTAAGTGCTATGCATTGAAGTGTATGTTTGCTAAATCCGTTTCATTCTGTCTGTGGCTATGATGTTCTTTCTCATTATAACAGTGGTATAAAATAGGGCTAGGGAGGAGACAAACTGATGGATACAGAACTTCTGCTGGTCCTACCAATGGGTAATTCCAGAAGGGGATGTACCAGTGGTAGATATATATATTTTATCAACTAAATTTTATGGAAAAAAAATAGAACAGCATGAGGACAAGTTAAAATGTGGAAAGTTACAGCCACTTCCAAGTTGATCAACAAATGCTTTGAGCCTTTTGCCATTAAAATTGTGAAGTTTATTGTTTGCTGGCTAAAAAAATATCCCTTTTGTGGTATCATCTGAGGTGTGAAACATTGTCAAAAATATGATGTCTGGAAAAAAAATCAAACTATAGTGGCATTAAATGTTTACTTTTATCTTACTGATATTTCTGCTTCCCCCTCCTGACTATTTCACTTTTTGAATGAAAATATTTATGAAATGGTGGAGAAGACGATGCTTTTGACCCACAAGATGACGTGCTGTTATAATTGTGAGAGTGAGCAAGATCAAAAAACAAGGGGTCCTACCAAGCAAGTATTGCTGGGAAGCGTATTCAGCAGAAAACAACAGTAAGGAATTAAGGGGTTTGATAGCAATGACAGAACTGTTGCAACCTAGCAAAGCTCCATCAGCTTCTCCCCTGCTGCTGTCCAGAAGCAGAAAGAAAATACAGTCGCAGAGCCTGAAGTAGTCCTGCTTTTACATAATCTGGTTAGGCCTGCGTGCCTCCTCACGTTAGCAGGGATTGCTCAATCAGCATCTGTGTGCAGGGGAACAAAATCAATACCAAACAGATGATAAAAATGTGTTCATAACTATAATTTTTTTAATCATCTGTGGCAATTGTGTCAGATTTCCTTTGACCACCACGCAGACACATAACACAATGTAAGAGTAATAAAAAAAGTTTGTGTCCAGTACTCCATGGAGTAGTCAAAGATGTCACTCCCTCAGCAAGACAGTGGTGGCAGGTACAACTGACACCTGAACGTCTGCTAAGGCTGTCTGCAATATCTATGAGCCTTTTGCTCACATTTCCAACATTCCCCACTGATGAAGAGAGTGCCTCACTTGCAGGGCAAGATGTGAATTAGCTCTCTGGGCAAATCTCGAAGTATGACTATTGGGCAAGTCATGATAAGTAGGCTGTTTTCTTCGCATTGRAAGAAAAAAGAATCATACTTTTTGTGGGAAAAGGAAACAACTTAAGATCTGCTTTAAGAAACATCATTTGCTAGGAGGTGATTCCCTCTGCTATTCATAGGGAATATGTTAACGTGTCAGGAGTCTAAATATTAGGTTAACAGTTTTGTGGGCATTTAAAATGGTCCATTCTGTTATCTTGTTACTACATCAGCTTGGTGTGAGAGCTAGCAGTCACAGTAATGGGAGGGAATGCAGCCATCTATAGTGACCAATGCTTCAGAGCAAAAAAATCATGAGGTGGCTACAGAGGCAACATCTGGCAGGTAATGAGCTGGTGTAGCAGTGGGGAAGAAGGAGTTTTTCCTCTCCCAGAGGTAAACCTTGTGACTCCAGTACACTACCTTTGCTGTTGCCCCTGGGCCAATGAATTTGCATGCTGATGCCTCTCCACAGTAGCTGTAAATGAAGATAAATGACCATTTATTTCGTCTGTGGGCTGTTCAGAATAGCCGTGATTTGCTCTAAAGAGCTAAAAGGCTTATTGCCTATTTTTGAGATAATTTTTCTTCATTGCTTTTATCATGCCGCTACATCAGTATTAAAGGGCCCGAGGTGCCTTGCAGTGACAAAAGCAGAGAAAGATGGGTTAGCGCAAGTCCTGGACTTTGTCTAAGGCAGAACTGATGGTGAGGAGCTCTATATGAGCCAAAAACAAAGATCAATTACCTGCTGGCTGGATTTAAAGCCTTAGAGGTGTAAAGGCTTGGAGACCTTGATGTTACACACAACTGGTTTGGGGTGAGACAACCAGGAAAGGTTTCTAGAGAGAAACAGGAGTATGGGCCCACATGGCCAAAGGCTGGTGTCCCTGGGAGGCCTGTTTGACATTGTTGGCTCTGCTTGTAAACTTACGCCCTGACCATGACCAATTCTTATCCTGTCTTTCCAGCCAGTAACATGCCAGTGAAACTAAAGGTTGGATCAGGACAGGTTTTAGTGTGGAAACCTGACAGGCTCCATCTCCTTATGGGGATCCTGAAGCAGGTCCCCACTACTGGAAAGCAGGAGGAGGGGAACGAGTTACTAAAGCTGGTTCTTCTCCCACACCTGCCTGCTGAACACCAGACTCTGCGACTACCGGGTTATATCACCCTCTTTTTCATTGGCAGCCACTAGCTGCCTCAAAGCCACTGAGGAGGGAGGAGAGGGAAGAAAATTCAGCTCACTGTATCTCAGATGAACACAAAATTAATGTTTAGTTCCTCTAGAAAAAGGCCATCTGTGAGTGGATTTTATGTTTTATTATGTCTGTTAGTATTCATGACAGTTGCCAATCTGGCAGTTTGGTAGGCTGACATCTGCTATTTAACCACTGAGCAACACTACACTGGCTATGACCTTGCAAATGCTCTACCGTGTCCAAAGGCCACTCTCACCAACTCTAAAAGCAAGTAGGATGCTTGGAGGGCTTATCCTTCTGCCTTCAAGAACAACCCTAGCAAGTACTGACCTGGGAACAGCCCTAAGATGACCAAAAATGGTCCATCCCTGGGAAGTTTGTCTAGGGGAAGTTCTGCGTTCACATTCATACATGTTCATGTGTGTCTCTTCTGTGGCACCTTACTGCATGGGTTTGGCACCTACACTTTGTGTCAGATTGCAGATTTCATGCCAGCCCCACTGGCAGCCAAACATATGCAGCTGTGTGCATTTGGCACACATCCATTCTTCCATTTCTGCATCTCCGAGCTACCCAAGTACAGACAGACACGTGTGTGGTGTGCAGGACTCCCGGGCTTGCTGCTGAAAGTCTCACACCTCCAGCAGTGGAAGACCTTTGCCATTCACTTTAAAAGGAGCAGGGACTACCCTTCTCCCTATTTCATCCCTGCTCACCTACATTCTCTCAAGGACTGTAACTCAGGGGAACTGGAAGGAAAACTGATATTTTTTCAGTATTTATTTTGCCAAAAGACAAACTGCTCATTGTAGTTGCACTAAGGCAGAGAGGGCACAAGCAGGTGACCCTGCACACTGGGCTGTGCTCTGCATTTCTCCTCCAGCCCTGGCGCCTGCAGAAGCTCAGTGCCACGCAGCGCTGTCCCTTGGAGCTTGATTAGAACAGAGCACCAAGCGGCTCTGAAGGAGCGGCAGTGCTCTTCCCCACCTTGCCTTTCCATCTCGGTTTATGTGCAGTGGTCCAGCTCACTCTCTGTGCTCTTAGCCAGATAGCCAGGGACACAAGCGTGGAAGAGAGTCATAGCAGCTGCAGGATGATTCACAGCCTTGTTTTTATTAAAGAGCAAGCTGCTTGCTCCTAAACCATATTTGATGGAAACCTCACAATACTCAGCAAGCAGCACCACAGGAGCCAAGCGAGACACTGTAAACATCATCTTCTCCTAATTTCCAAGGACAATGGAAGGCATCACAATTACACAAAACGAAAAAGATGATAACAGTTCAGCTACTCACCCTGCAGTCAGTGACGCATGCTGCCACAGGGGGCTGGGGTAGCTTGGATTCATGCTTACCATGAGTTTCCAGAGGCTCAAAGAACATATCTGAAGGTTATATTTAAAGCCATTAAGATACTGTGAAAATCCATGGAAAAGCATCTGGAAAGCATCTAAGCCTCAGCATTGCAGACTTGACATCCATCAGACTCTATTCTGTCTGTTTACAAGGCCAAAACAATGGAAGCAGCAAATCCTGTTCTATTTGCTTGACAGTTAGCATTGCAGTGGTACAAAGCGGGTTAGTCACAGGACCAAACACTATGTGCATACTAAATAAAAACCTAGCCCACCAAGAAGGCTTCTTACCTGAAATCTTTCTTGGGGATGTGCAGGTAGTCCTAGAGTACTAGGGCATTAAAATGCTTAGTGCCATAGTGAAAAAACTATTCTAGGACTGATTACTCCACCCAGTAACATCATCTAGGACCTGGTGACTCATTCTATGAAATATTTATGTATTGCCCCTCTGAACAATTCCTAGCTCGCTTATATGTCCTGTTACTAGTTTGCTTTTCAGATTTTTCAATATTTTTGCAATATGCAGTGGTCCAAGAGGCAGGAGCCCCAACTTGCTGTGATGGGTAGTGTAGACCCTAAGTCAAAGCATGTGAACCTCTCTAGGAGGTCCATTATAAGGCTATGCTTAGTTTCTTATTAAGGTGATTTTTAAGGCTGTTCTGAGTTGGCCATTTGCACCACTGTACATTGCATGGAAACTAAGGCAGTGCTGCTGCTTGCCCACAACCCCCACAACACAAATCAGTGAAAACTAGTTGCAGACTTGCTTTCCTGCACCCCAGAGCCCAGCACCACTGAGGAATGGGGACAAGGCAGCACTATGCTGCAGGGAGGCAGCACAGAGGTGAGATGAGGAGGCACAACCAGGTCAGGTCCATGGATGCAGATGGACATTTGTAGATTTGTCAGGCAATTAAATACAGTGAGGTACCAGATGAATTACAGAGTCTTAGCTGAGCAGTTCTCTGAGGTGTATGCGAGGGTGCCCAGCTTGCACCAGGAAGGCATAAGTCTTGCAGTGGCACCACACTGCACAGAGGCCTATGGCACAGAGCCCTTCTCATTTCATTGATTCATTTAATTGTCACATTGGCAGCAGAAAACCCACTGGGGGCAGGGGGATGGGGAAAAAAAAAAAACTCTGTAGTTTAATAGCAAATGTCAAAACTAGTTATGAAGTTTTTTAGTTTTTTTTTTTTTTTTTTTCCCCAACAGGAACTTTGTAAAATTGACCCTCATGCTAAGCCATTTTGATCTCTTCATAAGCTACTATCATAAAGTGTGGAGGCTGTTATATGGCCTTATCTTGCTGGGCTTGTAAACCTTTGAGCTTTAAATTACCTCTATGGCCCCAGAAATTCTTCACTAGGCAAGACACAGTAGGGCTGTCTTTTTTTTTTTTTTTTTTTTTTTTGGAAAGCACACACTGAAGTAACTTATAATTGATCCGCAAAACAAGGTGTTTCAGATGGAAACTCTGTAAACCAGTTTCTCTAGCAAATCACATACCTGATCATATCCTAGAAGTTTTGCTTAGATGCAAGGCTGTGCAGCAAGGAGCTGTGTTTGTGCTGCAGCTCCCTTCGGGCTTCAGACAGTCGCACACCTTGTCTTGCGTGTGACCTCATGAAGGCAGAGCAAAGCCACAGCGGTGCAGTGGGAATGGGTGTGTTTATGGTGGCTTGTAGGATATGGGGACTAACTCCTGGGGAGAAAAAGCATCACTGCTGCCTTCCTTCCCCCAACAACAAAGCTGTACCTGCAATCTTCAACAGGCCCAAGGCAGGCTAGGGTTTCCACCATTTCAATCTGGCAAGGCGCTTAAGATTTTTTCAGTGGAGTTGCAGATGTTCAAGTCTAATGACAACAAGATTTGCCTTCCTCAGGCACCTTTTGCAAAACCCCTCCTTTCAGGGAGGCCACAGACCCTAGGTTGCAAAACTCTGCTCCACACAGACTCAAGGCAAGGCAGCGAGGCACTGCTGCAGTGAGAGCTGGTCAAAACTCACTGCCACTCGGGTGCACAGCCCCGAAGGAAGGCATGCAGCACTGACACTGGCCTGTTTCAAATGGGCACTACAAGGGGAAGGGCACAAAAAAGTGGCTGTGGTCCAAACCTGATTTAGTAGTTGAAGGTTTCTGCCTAACTGTTGGTCTCTGACACTTGCCAAGAATGGAGCAGCACGCTAAACAGTTTCATGATTCTTCAAAAGTGATTATTTTTTAACTTCTAAATTTTTTTAAGGGACTTTTCTGCTCTCTGGGTCTCCCCCACCCCCCCAGACACAAGCTGAACACTTGACATGTTTTTTTTACATGGGTAAAACCTCTACAGCTTCAAGTGTGATGGCTCCTGATTAGAGTTTGCTTTGCTGGTGGAGCAGAAGCTGCGGAGTGCATTGAGCAAAGGTATCAGTTTCTCCCAGGTGCAGAAGTGGGGAAGCGGGAAGTATCCTGTTGCTCACAAAGTGTTCAAGAGATCATGAAGTGGGAGGCCTTGGGGCACCTCTTTTCCTATGCTATGAAAAATGCTATATACTCTGGAATATACTCCAAGGTTGGCTTTGGCACACTGCTGCATTCCCTGCACGTAAAAGACAGGTGTTTGTTAGTTGAATGCATCACACCTGGCAGGCTGAACAAAATCTCTTCCTTTGGCTCCTCCTCTGGCTATGGGCAAGTGTAGATACCTGCCCAGCTAAATGGCTTTCAGATAGGGCTTGGTCAAGAGGAAATCAGACCAGGTGAAAGCCGGTCTGGTCTTTGGCCAGATTTCAAAGCGGTCTGTATGTCTGCACAGCTCTAAACTTAAGTTTCTTCTGCAGTTATGCAAACTCCACCCAGGAGCTTGTCATCAAACTTGCCTTTTTCTAATGCACACATGGGACAAATCCCCACCCCATCCCCTCCCAGCAGTCATTTCTTGCAACCTAGCAGCAGATTTCAAAGGCCTGTCCCACAGCAGAGAAGATGCTGGGCTCCTGATGAGCTTTCTCACCACCTCGGAGGGACACGTTTTGGCAAGGCTTTAGCCATGAAAGGTAAAGCAAACAGCTTTGGTGGCCGGGGTGTATCGCAGTCACAGCGCATGAATTGTGTGAAAAGCTTTGTGACTGTGATGAAATGACCCTGGACCATGCCCATCTAAAGGACTGTCATCACTCTTCCCACCTGGCAGGCACAAAGCAAGGCAGCATCCTCGAGCGGTGGCTGGCAGGCTGCCCCAGCCCAGCCCTGCATTCAGCGGTCCTCTCATGAGTCTGCTCTTCGAAGGTTTTCTGTTGGCAGTTTAATGCATCTTTGCCAATTCCCTTATCGTCATGTTGAGTTGCAGTTTGACATGAGCAAAACAAACATAAAAAGCCCAGCAATTAACACAGACCTATTTGCAGAAAATACAAAAATCAGATGTTTTGTCTATTTTTCACAAATTCTATAACAATCCCCACAGAAAACATTTGGTAAGGGATTTTTTTTTCTTTTTATTGCCTCATTACATTGACCTTTTAAAATACCATTATTTACTGATGCCTTTGGCCACAAATGTTCAGAAATTAACATTCCCAACTTGTGATAGAGAGCTCAAAGATTGCCTTCAGCCAGCATTCCTGTTAGCAAGATGGGGGACATTATTCCCTAGTAATGGTATTTTGATCACAGACATATACAGGGTATAAACTGGGTGCAAGAAGCCTAACGCCACACAGGTATTTGCCTCCGATGACATTAAAGAGAAAATAAAATTACAGATATTGTCATTATCTCGCCTAAGAATTTTTCCCCAGAGCTTGATGTGCTTTTGAAAAGGAGACTGAATTACAATAAGGGCCCAGAGAGCCAAAGGGGAGAAACTGGGCTCCCAGGGAGAGACAGAAAGCAAACCCCAACAGCCAGTGCCTGCTGCTTTTCATGCAGTCCCCACCACCGCTGCTAACCAGGTGCCGGATCACTGGCTTTCTCCCAGCTTTATGGCTCCCACGAAAGGTACAGAGGCCAGTTGTGCCTTCAGGGCAGAGCAACATCTGCAGTGCTCTCCGAAGACCGTGGTGGTCTCTCCCTCCCTCCTGGACAGCTCCCATGGGGTGATGCTGCCAGCGGGAGGCATGGGAGCACGGTGAATTAATGAGTGTTTCGCACAGTCCTTGGGTGTCCCCAGCTATGCAGGGGCCAGCAGGAAGCCCCAGACCTTGCCTCATCCTGTCTCATCAGAGGCTGCTCCACACTGTACCTGGCACCTACCACAACAGGAAGGTGACACTAAAAGGGCTTCGTCAAAAAGAGTTCATTAAATGTAAACAGGCAAGTACAGAAAAGAGCAGAGTAAAGGACCTGGGGGGGGGAGAAGGAGGGGAGCTCGGCTAATTTTCTCATCAGACACCTTTCTCCATCACCATCTCCTGTCTCCTGCTCTGAAAGTCAAGTGGGATTGTCAAGAGGAATCACCTGTGAGTTAAAGTGCAGTTTTCCTCCAAAAGGTATGTAAGATTGCCGCCTTCCTACWCACAGCCTCTGGGGACTGGGAATCAGAGCCACTGAACTGAGGTGGCAGAGGAAGAAAATGCTGCTCTTTCTTTTCTACAGTCTCATGAGCCCCGCAAAACCAGCCCTTAGCTGAAACTGAGCCAGGGCTTCTTCACAGCAGTGACGGAGACCAGCGAGGCTGCTGGAGCCCAGGAGATGAAGGGGAGCGTTAAGCAAAGAGGAGGATACGCGATTACCCCCTTCCTTCTGTTCGGGGGGAAGACTGAAGAATGAGTTGTGCCCTTTTCTGATTTTGACATCTTTAGAGTTAAAAGGGACTCAGGCCGGTTGCCTCAGCCCTGCGTTCTTGCTGCGAGCCCCACCACAATTTGGTTAACAAGSAGATGTAGTGCCGGAGACTACTGAAAACCTCCGTGTATATGTGCATTTCTGTGCGTGTGTGTATCTGTAGCTATATAGAGATATATTTAAAAGAAAGTTAATTGGTCTCCTGGGAACTATAAAGAACTTGTTAGGTTCCTCTGTGTGAGCAGTGACTGTATGAAGCCTAATTACTAAGCCTGAGTTATTCTTTTTCTTTGGAAAAGGAATCTCTAAGGTCCTTATTAAAACCTACAAAAATTCTAAAAAATGATGGAATTAGAATTGATTTGTCCATGTTGATCACAAGCACAGAGCAAATAAATAAAAATGTTGAATTCACCCTGCAAAATACTAATGGGGGGGTCATATGGGCATGGTTTACACATCACTATTATGGGGATAAACAGAAATCACTGTGCTGAATGACAAGATCTGGGAATAAAAGACTGAAGATTTTCAGGTAACATGCGTGCTTCATATTTAGGACAAGAAAAATACACCTTTAGATATGATGGGAAATATTCTGTCTATTTTATATATATGTTATGCACAACAAATAGGTTCTGGTAGGGGTCATTTTACAAAACATCCTTCTTAAATACATTTTCAGGCTGATGATTAACTTTGTAAAATCAGACATGAAAGAGAAAAGGACTTTTTTATGGGAAAATATATACTGATAGGAAAGAAAAAATAGCTCTTTAAAAAACAAAAAAAAAAGCTCTCTAACAGCTTTGGTCTGAAATGCCCAAGAGCATTTGTTTGGGACTGTTCTGACTGTGTTATAGAGCGTGCTGACCTGATGGGGTGGAGAAGGAGCTTTTCCCATGTGGAGGAGGTGCAGCTTTGGCAAGGGCAGCTCACAGTGCTCTACAAGTGTGTCGCAACTCTGTTTTGGAGGAACTTTCAGGTCATACTTGCAATTACAACAAGGAAAGACAATGAGGTCATTTCATCGCATGCATCCCACAAGCAGTGAGGGCAGGAATAGACCGGAGATATTACACGTAACCGCAGCTCTATAACCAGTCTGGACAAGGTCCATATGTGACATGGTTAGAGCTTGTAGATTAACATGGCAACCAGCTGTTTGCTGCTCTTCCCCAAAAGCAAGGCTGGCCAAAGATTTGTTTCCTATAATTAATACCTGCTGTAACTGTTATTTTGCTCAGTGATGGGCCTCTCTATTGCGCACCTGGGTTTGCTGCTCATATGAACACCTTTTTCTGCAGCAGAAGTCATTGACCTACAGACTGCTGATACCAGCCCTTGCTCCAGGGCTTTCTGCGTTGCTGCCATAGTGTGAACTTGAACGCACTGGTTCATTTATCTACAGGTCTTATTTTCCTCAACAGGAAAATTATACTTAGCCTTCTTCTTAAAGTACTTTGGGGTATTTTAAGAACTACATCATTTTCTGTGAGTGGCTGTCCTACTGTCCTACAAATAATGCACTACAGGAATGCACATAGCTTCTCTGAGTCCTTATAGGAAGATAAGTAGAGAGACAGAGGTGTGGAGAGTATCATATCCAGCTCCTTTGGTCCTTTCTGCTTTTTACAGTGAGGAGAAATTTCCCAAGGCTCAACAACAGCAAAGCCCAACTACGCACACCAAGCTAACCCTAGGTGACTTGCCCAAGGTCAGGCACAGTCTCTGGTGCTGCTGACAACCCAGAGCTCCACAGCTGTAGCTGTGAGACCTTCCTTCTTCCCCTTGTCTTATGAGAAATTCAATTCTGAATCAGAAAAAAACAATCCTCATAATTGGCACAACCTCTGTGAGAAACTGAACTCTCTTCATTAAGAGCATTCCAGCGGCCAGGGACTATTTGCAATACCCTGTGCAGGGAAGGAGCCTCTGTATTTCATAAATATACTAGGTACAAAAATAACAAGTTTAAGACAAGCTAGCTTAAAAAAACAGCCATCACAGAACAGGGTCATAGCTAGAAGCAAAGGAAAGGCTGAGTAGTGGGAGAGTTTTGCTGGCATAAACCCACGCACAATAGGATTCACACACAAGTGATAGACCTCAAGGAGCTCACAGCTCTAAAACATTGTTTAGGAAACTAATGTATTAGTTTCCTATTTATATATCTCTATATATATAATATTTATATATATTTACTGGAGGTAGATATTTCCTTCAACTGGATTCAATTATTCTCAGCAAAACTGCATAACCCTCGCATGATTTTTCCTAAGTGTTCTACTGTTTTCCTTCCAAACACGTACTACAATGCTGTTCAAATTCCTTTAAATGCAATCTAACATTACTCCTCCAGGACTAATTTAAGAAATAGCGACAAATCAAAAGTAACTCAGAATTTACTTCTAAACCTTGAGGTGAACCCAAATTACCATTATTTTTCAAAAGATACTGGAAAAGTCCCTGAAGTGCTAGAAATAAGCAGCTGGCCTGCCAGCATTACAGATAATGCTACACTCTTCCTCTTTCTGACTTTAACATCTTTAACTTAGCAAACTGATTCCACCTGAAAAATTTGTCAGATTTTTTTTTTGAGGGCCAAAACATCCTGTTTGTGCAAAGACAACTCCAACTACTTTGAGTTCGAGCTAAAAAAAACAAGATTACCTGGATTTGAAATGAGTGCTTATCCAATGCTCCTCCCTCCCTGACACAGTTGCTTGAGTCTCCACTTTTGAACTCTCCATTTAGCTAAATCTCTCTGCTGTGAAGACCAACCTTCTTTCCAGAAAATATGGAATGGAAACACTGCGAAAGAAAACATGTCAGCAACAACACTCCCAGCAGCATCAGCAGCCCTGGTGGTGGTGGTGGTACCTGGGAACCACCAAGGGAAACTGCTCAGTAAGTATTTGAAACCAACCACAAAATGCAGATCTTTTCCAAGCCAGGAGATATGCAAGTTTTGTATCTGTAGTAATGAATGCAAATTAATTAATCAGCGTTAATCATGCTCCTGTACCTCTGTGAGCCGACGTGCGGGACAAGGCGAGGCAGGGCAGCAATGCGCGGGGCCCTCGGGACCCTGCCTAGATGCAGGCACTGCAGGCCAGCTTGGTCTGTCCAGTTTGGTTCCTTGTATCCTTTGCAAATCCAATAGATTTGTGATAATAAGATTACACAAGCATCATCTTTATGCAAAAGCACATAATTTTTAATATGCATGTGTCTCTTTAAAATCAGAAAATAACTCTTGAAGATTGGGCACCTTTCACATTTTCTGATTGTCCATCAGTGATGCCTCTGCTCTGTCAGCAATCCCAATAAATGCAAAGGTCTGACCCTTTTCCCAGATAATTTCCTTTTCATAATAGCAAGAAGACACAACCAAGCAGTGAATTTCTGTGAAAATTATTGCACTTCTTGGGTCACTGATGTGACTTGGCCTCTGGCCTCAAGCCATGCTACGTACTCCAGAAATGCACTGCATTTCAGAGGTTATTGCTTGAATATTACTGCTGGGCAAGTGAACGCTCCATGTGCTGGAACAAATTCAAACGCCTCAGAAAGAGATATCTTCCTCAGCATTGGTATTCATGTGCTGTGGCTGTAAATTATGCCCAGAGTGTTCACTTTTTAAATGCATTCTCACCTCATAATAATTAATGGTGTCAAGTTACTGGTGTGAAAAAAGCCTGACTTTATAATAACTATGGACTAATGAAATAACAGTCATGGCTGGAATAGCATCAATAAATTGTTAGTGAGGAGTGACACACCTGAAAGTGGTACTCTCAAAGACCCTTAAATTATTTAGGTTTCAATGCTCCTCATAAATATTTGGCTTTTGTTAACATTTGTTTCTGTGATAAACATGGAAGTCAGCATCACTATCAGTTACAACTCTCATGCTGATGAGCATGGGGAAGGGAGCACACATTTTCCAAGAAATGCTTTTTTTTCCCCCCGTGAACCCAGTGAGGAACGATCTCTCAGTTCAGCAACCATCCTTAGGGCTTAGAGATTCACCACACAGCCAACTACTAACGCACCAGTCTGTTTGATGGGAGGGAGGGAAAGGAAAAAAAAGGGAAAGGAATATAGCTGTCCTAAGAGAAATATAAAAATGAAAGTGCTTAGAAATAATGTTAACCAATGTGTGTGACTACTCACATGCTGGAGCTCCATTTTCCATTGCCTGGCCTGAATGGGGAAAAGTTGACCATACCTGGCTGCAATGACCAGAAAGATAATTTCTCTGGTTTGGAAGAAACTCCTAGTTAGTGTTTAGCTACAGGATTAAGTCATTACACCAACCTATGGTGCACACTAGTCTGGAGTTTAAAGTACTATTTTGGGAAGTGGGAGCAGCAAATCAAAACTCCGTATGCACAGCAAGGTCTAGATACCACACTGACGTCTTCCTGCGTATATGCTCAGACCATTGGCCCACTGTGCAGAAGCAAAGCTGTTGCCTCAGGTCTGTTTAGATACTTCCCTGACTGAGCTGAGATGCTGGAGGTTCAGAGGCAAACAATACCTCTGGGCATAAACTTTTGATTTTATTTCAGCCCTAAAGGAACTCCATCAGAATATAAGGATGCTTCTGGAGTCAGGTCACCTGATAAAGTAGCTTATTCAAGTTGCTTCTTGAATGCTTTCTTAAATCTGGACACACAGTGTGAGGTATAAATCCACCTCTAGAAAACTAAGAGGTAGCCTAAATATGACCTAAAGGGCACATGCCCCTTTTCAAAAGTGTTAATAGCATATATGAGCACCAAATTTATGGAAAGACAACTGCATAAACTTAATCCTTTTGACAGCATTCCTATACATTCTTTGTTCTTCAGTAACTTAGGAGCTTCTGTAAATTTTCCTCTCAGACAAAGGAGAAAAAAAAGAAAAAAGCTGGAACTTCTTTTATCTAAACAGATATGAGCTGGCCTGTCACCCTGTAATCCATATTCCCTTTTTCTCTGTCTTAGTCAGAAGCATCAAATGCCCAACCTCAGATTTTGAGGATGCTTCACAAAAGCTCTGTGTGGATCTACAGCAGAAGGTTAGAGCTCATGTGTCCAAATCTCTCTCTTTTGTAAGCTGCTATGAAGTGAGAAAATCTGATGATGGTGTCCATTGAAACAATCAAAATGGGGAAGCACCAGAACAACAAGCATTTTCAACATAGATACACATTGGATGATTAAATTTTTTCATTCAGTCCATTTTAATATTCAATATTAGAACTTTTAGTAATAACATGAGATGCAAGAAGGTGAGTGTCAGAGCCCTGCAGGTAAGTTGGAAGGGAGGAAAATCTCATTTAGAGCATTGGAAAGCTTTTATTTGATATCAAAGAGCACTGGATCTGGCTTTTGGAAAAAAAAACTAACAGGAAGTCAAAAGGAAGAAATATGCTCGCGCTCTCTCTCTCTCTCTCTCTCTCTCAATCTTGCTGTAAACTGACATAAAAAGTTGACTGCTGATCTCAATGGAATTACACCACTTCGCAACAGCTGAAGATCTAGCACACACTTCCCAATATTTATTATCAATTCACTGATGATGTGTTTGGTAGAAAAAAACCCTTAACATGTTTTCTAGTAAATTGAGACATAAGACAGCTAGTAAGGTGAGACTTCATGATAATTCCAGAGCTAGTGCAGACAGAGAAATCCATACCTAAAAAGGCATGGGAGAAGCTCAGTAGGAAGCTTAGCCAAGTATCACGTTGGAATGCAAGTCTAATCTTTTTTGCTGTATTCAGAGGTATTTGGATTGGAGGTTTTGGTTATTGAACAAAAAAGAGTATGATTATTCCTGTCCATATGTGTAAGCRTGTGTTTTTATCACCAGCATGTATTATGATGAAATATTAAGACTTATCCACCGCCCGTTTGCATTGCAGAAGTTAAAATCCTTCTGAAAGTGGCAGATATTCCTCAAAACATGAATTCAGCTCAGAAGATCATACAGCAAAACTAATAAACATTACACATTTCTGTAAAGCAAGTAGGACCTGATGAAAAGACTCCAAAATCAACAAGAAGCTTTCCAATGCAATAAAAAGCATTGGCTTTCCTTTTCCCTTTAATATCTTGTTTTCCAAACTGCAGCTTTTCTTCACTGCACTCTCATGACAGCCTCACACTGTTCCTTTAGTTCCATCAAGGCTTGCATCAGGCTGTGATCTGCTCCATGGGTCACCTTCATAATGTTATAGGCCTTGAGAAGAGAGCAGAAAGGGACACATTAGTCACTGTGCAGACTATATGAAGGGTTTGGTAACGGCACTGGGGCATGGACATAAGCAGCAGTCCATTAGGAGCTGGTAGGAGGAAGCTTTACTGCATGGCATAGCAGAAGTAGGAGAGAAGCGTCCCAAAGTGTGTAATGATTTGCTTCTAACAGAGAAGGAGGCACTGCCTTATTACTCCTGGGCGGTAAAAAATTAAAGCCCACTAATATGTTGCGCAGCTGGATGTTTGGAATAGCTGGGGAACATACGGAAGGATGAAGATGTTTTTAATATTGGTTAATTATGACACCCAAGATCTTGATACATTATTTAAAAGAGCCTCAAAGTGCTGTAAATTGATGGAATAAAGTGCCTTATGTGTATCATCAGCTTCAAACAAATATGTAAATTAATAGTTTCACTGTAAAAGGCATGGATGAGGAATGGTCCTTGGCTGCTTTTCCCAAAGAGATCATTTTCTATGTCTGCTGGTCATCTTACAACACTAGGCCAATTTAGGCTTATATTGCCTGTTGTGCTGATTCTCTGCCACATACATGCCTGAAAGACTCTTCTCCCAGCTCACACTGAGATCATCACTTTTCATATGACAGTTCTGCTTCTTCCTTCTGTTAAATTTCTCATGCAAAGAGATAAGTACCAGATGGAACAGGACTCAACATGTCAAAAGAAAGAGCAAGGCAGCTCCAAGTGTAGTGGCAGGAGAAAAAAACTTCTGAGATTTTTCCTTACCCTAAACTGAGAATCATTAAAGACTAAATGTGGCCTGTGTTTCAATGGGTTTCTGGTCTAGCCAGCTGATAAAATCCAGCTAGGCCGACTTTGGAATGCAGAAAAAGGGTCTTTTGGAAACAAGTGTTGAGGAAGGAACCTCATTTTAAACTGAAAAGATAAAAATAAATATAAATATTCTTTGGTGCAATGAATGATACTCTACTTCCAACTTCTAAAGACTGGCAAATATATGGAAATTCTGGCATAATTGATTTTTGTTTCCAATTGGATACTTTTTTTAAAACAGGGAGGCAGAAAAAGATTGAATGATCAAATAGAAAAAGCAGTCAAAACAAACTAGCGCATGCAAGGAGCTCTAAAAAGAGTGAAATACATTCTGAGCTACCACAATGCCCTACTTCTGAATGAAAAAATACTCAGTCAAACAGAAAAATGGAAATGCTTTCATTATCATTAGAAATGCCTAAGAAATATGAAGTGAAATTTAAAAAAATCCTCAATTTTTGCATATTTCTATTTTAGCAGAAATATAAACCTGGTCAAGTTTTTGCAAAATGTTTGCATTAAAGTCATAATTATATTCCCCCAAAAGACTTGCCAAATTGTTCTTAGTGTTTTGTTTTTCCTAATTTAACATGTTGGGGAACTGCTGTAAAAACAGGTTGTAAAAGTACTTCAACATAGTTGAGCATGAGGTATCAAGCTGTACAATAACACTTTTTTTTTTTAATATATAATTGAAAAAGCAGTGTAAAGCACAAGAATAAGAGCCAGTCCTCACCTGGCATACACAGTGGGATGGAGAGAGATGAACACTTACACCGTATAGGAAGCCCTGGATGGTGCAGAGCAGAATAGCTGAAGGCAGGATCCCGTGCACATTTCCGTGTGGGAAAGCAGCTGTATGGGCCCACGGACTCGGTGTGCAGCAGTCAGTAGCTGCGCCCAGGCTAGCTAGGCAGGGACGGGATCACCCTAGAGCAAAGTAGCCAGGCCAGTTGGCCATAGGTCCAGACACACTTGGCGCACTGTGTTTGCATAACCTGGCCAAGAAAGCTGATGAATTTATTGTGAATGGACTGTGCTAAGAGCTGGGCACACCTGGGTCACAGTACCAAGGCAGCGGACCTTGATCTTCAGCCCACCTACAGGACAGAGGTCAGGCTAGTAGCAGTGGACCTGGAGACCCCGATGCACTACTAGAGAGGTGCATATGCATATGCCTCTGTTAAAAGAAAAATCCTTAATACCAAATCTGATCTTGAAATAGTGCTACTCCTGCTGACTTCTTTCTCATCTCCAACATTTCCCTCCCTTCCCTTCCCTTTCCTTCTTCAGTAGAACAAATAAATGCACTTAGTCTTTATCCTTGGGTCCTACAGAGTGAAAATCATTCTCATGCAGTATTCTGTATTACATATTGCAGTAAGAGTCAGCACCAGGATGTATCAAAGTTCAGAATAGCAATGACTTCCATAATCCCCAAGTTAAACTGGCATTAAATTGTGTAGGCATTTTGGCAAAAGTCTGTGCCAAATTGGGATAATTTCACCTCCAAAGCACTGAAACTTTTTTTTTTTTTTTTTTGGCCAGAAGCAAGAATATGCTAAACACAACCCTGCTCCTCTAAATCTCCCAACGAAGCAGCAGAGCCAAGGCTGAGCAGAGTCTTGTGGTCTGTGTGGTCTTCCTCTCAGCTTAAGGAACAAATCTAATTATGAAAAATTACAGGAAGCGCAAGACAGCAACACAGGCCATGGTGTCATCCACCACACACTGTCTCCCTTAAGAATATAAAACCCATTAGGTCAGTGATATGACTGTTACTCCATGAATGTGAATGAAATGCAGCACTGCCGTGCGTTCGTGCCTGATTTGCGCTGGGATGGGACAGGATGCCCAGTGTCACGGTTGCAGAGACCCGTGTGCAAACGCAGGACAGCACTGCTCCATCACAGTGCAAGCAGGGAGCAAACAGCCCCACACCACGATGGCATGAAGCGAAGGTCAGCATATCAGAGAAAGTATTGGTGCTTCTCCATCTCTCTTGACTGAAGGGGACACTTGTTAGTGCTGGCATAGGAAAAACAAAAGCAATCCCAGTTACCATCAACATTTTAATACCATTAACATTTTTCATCATTTGAAGCAAACACCGAGAAAAAGGGGATTTCTTAACTGTTGCAGTGAAATCTAGGAGGGTTTTTACCCCACTTCTTGTGTTTTTGCCTACATGTCAGGGATTACAATAAGAAGGGGAACAACAGGGTACCTGAACAACTGGCCACCATGGTGGCTGCTTAAAAAATACTTGATTTCTGCATCCATAAATTGTGTGGCAAGGTCTGAGCTCTGTGGATCGAGGAAGAGACCAATGCCTTGCGTGAGCCATGGATGCGTCAGCACTGCTCAAGGTGAGTCACAGGTGGACCACGCGCGTGGGGCCTCTGTGCTGAACACCGCCATGGTGGGCCCAGTGCCGCGGGGCAGGCAACTGGCACAGGGGGCACAGCCTCGTCGCTGCAGGCACTCATGAGGCACCCGGACCATGCCCATCAGCACGGGAGGGTGGAGGTGTCCCCTGTCCCCCATCAGCCGTCACTCGGCCCCAGGCACTGCTGACTTGCTTGGGGGGATGGACATGTGAGCACCTGCTGCGACCACTGCTGCTCGCAGGACGGAGGAGCAGCCAGGACCACGCACCGCAGCACCCAGTGGAGGAGACAGAGGCTAGAAACTAAGCCTGAACCTTCCCCTCTGAGCCCTGCTTGTCCTCCCAAGCCTAGTCCAGGTGCACACAGGTTTTGGGCAACCACACGGGTGAGCTTAAGTGCCGTGAAGGTAACAAATGACTTCTAACAGATATTTATGTTAACAAGTGCCCCTCAGGGCAAATTATATGCACTTGCGAGGGGATTTCCACAGCTCCAGTGATGCCCAGCTGTTCTTGCACTCCTGTGAGAGAGCTGCTTCCTGGTCCAGAAGCTTTTCTCTTGACAAAACAGCTTGTTGTACCTTTCAATTTTGCCACTTTTTTTACAATCAGCCCAAGCTCTTCAAATTAGGTTTGTCAGACCGGGCTACAGCTCCAGCCTTTTGCTGACAAAGGTTTTCCTGATCTGTAATTCCATTTGTCCTCCCATCATTACATTTTTCATATATATATTTATATATATATATATATATACACACACACATATACGTGTGTGTGTGTATATATATATATATATAAATATGTTATATATTTTTAAAATATGTTGTTGTACAATAAACCAAGGGCTAACTTCAGGTTTTATTCCAGCATATCGCCTCCCTGAAGCACTTTCATTTCCAAATCCTTGCAAATTACATTCTGCAGGACTTAATACACTTTAAGAGGGTGAATTTCATCTTAACGGGTAACATAAAACCCTTCACATTATTTAAACCTTCTTTAGGTGTGCAGGGCAGAAAGCTAAAATCAAAGGGCGGTAACAGTAAGGTGGCTGTGGTAGTGATTCATTTTCAGCTGACATGGAGAGCAGCAGTGAGACACCAGCCGCCAACCTGTGTACAAAGATCTGCCGGTTCTTAACACCCTGCGCATCTGACGCAGAAGAGGCTGTCAATCCACAGCAGCTCAGAGGTTGTGCCTGATTAAACAGGATTGATAYGAGTGAGGTGAAATTCACTCAGATCTCAATTTCTCCTGCACCATCCACATCCCTCTCCTTAACACCACGCTGAAATTAGCCTGACAAGGGCTCCAACAGGGTGCTATTCAGTGTCAGAGCATATTAAGAAGAGTAATGAAGCAGAGAAGGTAATCAAGTTTCTGCTCTGAGCATGTGGCATGCTCTGTTGACACATCTAATCACACGGGGGCCAAACAGAGTTCTGATAAAACTCTAGGACATTATCTGAGTTTTATTAGGAATCACATCCTTACTCACAACAAACTGGGAATTATATTTTGCTCTAATTTGCTCCAATGTAGACAGCAATAAAGGGAATCAGCCTCAGATCCCATTCAAAGAAGCCATGTGTCCTATGCTTACAAGTGGCACAGGGAAGTAGGATGGCAGTCCTGGAGAGTGAGAATTCAGTCTTTTCCCATCTTACGTATGTGGGTGAAAAGGGGGAGGCTGAACAGGGAATAGACAAAGCTGCAATAGGATTAGTTTGTAAATGGTTCTGCATTCCAGCTGAAAAGCACTTACTGTGTCCTTGTGGACCACTAATGGCTTGGAGACCACAGTTAAAGATGCACTGAGGTATGGCATAGAATGGTAAATAGCTCATTATTCTCCCCTTCCAGAGAAAGAGGCGATCAAAGCTTGAAAAGACGTTTCTGTGCTAGGTATTGCTCTGTATTCAATGGGTAAAAGAGTAACAATCTGGCTTAAACCCGGCAACTTCACTAAACACATAAAAAAAACCATCACAACTTCCACCTTCATTGATGAAAAACGTTCAGGTGGCTGAGGAAATTCACTCCGGTTTCATGTAACACAGTATCAAATTAAAAGAGTAAGCCAAATGTATGCATGCCTGTTAATACACTGCAGAAATATCAATGAAGGCAGAAACTCCTCTGACTGATGGTTCACTCCACCTACTAAAAAGGAAAGTCTGAATGTTTGGAAGTTATAAATATTACAGGGGAAATAGCAGAGCAGATTAACTGGCACATGACAGATATATGGTTTACTTCTGAGTAATGAATAGGAAATAGAATTGATTACTCTCCCATCAGCTTTTTAATGATCAGAATTGGCCACAATTTAAGTTAAATATATCAAGTGATGATTTAAGTTACTAAGATTTAGTAAGACAGACATCATATTAAATACTGATTTATTATTAAAACATCTGGAAATTATCAGTTATTCAGCATGCATAATTAATCAGATGTTAAAACCTAATAAGTATTGGGGTTTAAAAAAGTAAGTACAAAATACTAAGCTATCTATAGTCATGATTGATATTAACACTGCAGGGGTTCCAGGCAGGTGTGAAGGATCAGTCCTCCCTCTGATCCCCACTTCCAGCAGTACTGACACTCCTTGCCTTCTGTCCCAAGCAGCTGCCCTAATATTTTGCAACACAACCAGCTCTTCATGTAGTATGGACATTAAACTAAGGGGACATAGAGCCAACTTCTGCAGCAATAAAGGGTTAAAATACCGCTGTTTTATTAGTACTAAAATAATACAATAGTGTAAATGGAGAAGCAGGAGGCTCCCATGAGACCCCAGGAATTGCTGGCTTGTGCAAATTACAACTATTTTATTCTCAATTCTATGAATAGGGCATAAGCTAGCAATTTCTGGCATCCAGTTTCAGACATCCAAGAAGAAGGGAGGAGGGAGGGGAAAACACTGAGAACTTGTGCTAGAAGCTCTTGGGTCTCCCTGTGCTTCAATTTCCCATTTGGAAAATAGAGATGATAGCATTTCTTCACTGTTGTCTTATGGATAAATACACTGTAAGCATGTGAAATACCCAAAAGGCATCAGTACCATAAAAAGTTCCTTGCACAGGGCAAACTCTAATACTGAAGGCATCTACTAATGACACCTTAACCGTTGTACACCTTGCTTTCTTGGCCATTTAAAGCTTAATGCTCATCTGCATTGATGACACTGCTCATGCCCTTCCTATTGAAATAAGAATCCCCTTAGAAGGCTCCTAGCAAAACCTCGGAGAGGCAGGGGCTTGAGCTTCACGCAACTGATGTTTCTGTGACATAGAGATAACAGAAAGTTTATTCTGGTTTGCTGACTTTCACCCTTTGCACCAGGTCCTGGAATCAGGTATTTGTACAGGATTCGCACTTACTTCAAGGGGAACTGTGGASAAGCAGCCAGGAGCTGTGGCTGGATGTGTATATGCACGCTGTGCTTCTGAGGAGCGACCACCCTGGCCCTCCTTCTGAAGGCCCTATCACCTCACCCACAGCTTGCTTAGGCGGGCAAAAAGGCTTGAAATCTGCCACAGTTCTGCTTAACGCTAAAACTACAGCCAGTGCTACCTCCATGACTGGAGTCTATTGTCACTTAGCAATATGGCTCAGGAAGCAGATGCAGATTTGTATTTGTATTTTTATTTGAAAGGAGAAACATTAGATTAAAGTAAAGCATCAGCTACTGCTGACTGTTAGTCTCCACTTAAGTAGCTTCTGTAAAGAGCCAGACCCACGTCAACATAAGTCCCACAAAGAACTAGAGTAAATCATACTGCTGTTTCAACTTGCCATGGTGCCGTAGTGTTTGGGTTTTGTGATACAACATAAACATTAAAAGAGAAAAAAACCTTCACTCTGGTGTAAGCACTGGGGCCTGCTCTTGCCTGGCAGCAAAAGACAAGTGGCTGAGCCAGATGGCTCTCTGCAGCACTGAGCAAAGGAAATAAGAAGAGTGTGTCAGGCACTGGAGATGGGAAGAGTAACGAGTGGGGAACCTCACAGAGTGTGTTGTCTTCAGGCCACATTCAACACAGGGCAACATGAATAATACAAATGAATAAGCATGAGACTTCTGTGAGGGGAACTTGAGGCAGCACATCTTCTTGTGAGAGAAAAATACTCTAACAGTAATTTAGGGCTTGAGCTGGGAAGCAAGTGAGAGCCTGCATCCTGAAGACAAGTTGCTCATGGAGAGGGATTCTTCAATATATTTAAGATGATATTAACAGCAATATAACAGCAGGTCAGGTAAGATCCTGAGGTAGGAGGCAGTGTATATAAGACTCAGTTCAGGTACAACAGGAAAAACTTAAAGCTGAAATGTAACTACCAAAGCACCAGCTGCAAAACCAGATCAAATGAAGAAAAAGGCTGTGAATGATACAAAAATAATAGGGATCAAGAAGCGTGCCTGTTGATTTGAGCCTGGCTCACAATAAAACACAAGCATTAAAAGACAAAGTTCTTCTATCCAAAATCCCAGATCCCTTATAGGGAAAGAGGAGGATAGGAACTGCAGCTCTAGTCCTGTTCTTCTACTTTCAGTGTTCCTAGATTCACTTTGCTTCTTAGAGCACCACTGAAAAGAGAGGACCCAGGAGTTTAACATTACCTTCTTCTCCTTACCTTTATCCTTTACACTCGTATCAGCAGTGACCAGCTCAGGGCATACTCAGACACAATAAGAAGGAGAGCATAAGGCACCTCTTTAGACCTAGTAGTTATTTTCCATTCAGGCACCTCTGAGCTACTGAACTTAGCAGTGACTGATACTAAAGGAGGTCTGTGCCTGAAACACTGCTAGCAACAATGACCCATCACCACATTCAGCTACAGCCTGCGGAAATAGCACTGATAGAAACGTGCCAAGGAGCATTCAAAGATGTAAGGTACAATCAGAGTGGAAGGGAAAAGGGACACAGTGGTCCAGGGGATGCAAGGGAGGTGGGGAAGGAGAAGAAACACAATTTGTAAATACTGACCTGTTTCAAGGTCTCCAGGGCTTGAGGRAACATGTCTTGACTATACTGCAGCTTGCCCACTCGCATGAGCTGGACAGCCCTCAGTGGATGAAAACCAGGATAATACAGTCTGCAGAGAAAAAGGAGAGAAAATGTGTCACTCTGTCAGCTCTCACCTTCACAGTCACTGCCTCTGTGGAGAGCTATTAGGGTGGGACCACAAATGTTACCACAAATGGACCATTCATTGTGAATGTTAATAAGGTACTCAGAGAAAATTAGCTGCACTATCAAGAAGCATGAAATACTGAGGGGAATTAACAAATTATTACTCTCCATTTCAGAGGAATGCCTTTACATTATCCTGTTAGAAAATGATGGGAGGGGGATTATTTCATTTGCTACTGTTGGATAATACAATAGCATTTACTGTACTTAGTGTTGCAAACAGAGGTCGTTCACAATCCCAGTGTCCCCAGAGAGGTATAATTTTAAGAGAAAAATTCAGTAGGGAACCCAGTCCTGGATCCTCCAGGACGAAGGAGGACTGCAGGGAAAGCAGGTATGTAACATCAAGGCCACCATTTCTGAGGGTTTGCTTGCTGCTCCCTGTTGCAGAGAGACCTGGAGCTGTGTGTTCAGGGAAACAGCTCAGACTTGGCTGGTGCACTGAGACAAGGTATCTGTGAGGAAAAACTCCTGTTCTCATTCAGTTAATTTCATAGAAGCAGAAGTTTTCCGTCAATCTCCGTGGAGTTACTTCAGAATTACATTTGTAGAGATGAAAATAGAACTAAGCTCTCTTTTATCTAGGAAGTAGATGGAGTGTAATGTCATTGTTAATTCCTTTCAAGATGCTTGTGAGACATCTGGGTTTTCATGATGATCACTCTTTGGTGCCGAGGTCAGACCTGTCCTTGGCTCACAACACCTGAATCCCACCTAAAGGCCTGAGCCCCAGCTATGGAGAGTGCAGCGTCCCTGATGAGCAACCCAGGGTCTGTGGGAAGCCAGCAACACAACTTGCCTGGAACGACACGAGGTGAAGGGACACGTGGAAGTTAAGTCACCTGCAAAAGACCTTAGATCTTTCCTAACTACACAAACCAAAGAATAAAAGACATGATCAACACGACTCACCAAAGACAACTGTCCTATTTGATCAAATAGCATTTTATTTCCTCCAGTACACCAGTGGTGTACCTGAAGAGCGTTTTAAAAAAATGCAAAATCTGTCCTGAATGCAGGAAGAAGAACCAATAAGCTTCCTAGAAACTACTCTTTGGACACATTTTCTTTATGCTTACTGGTCCCAAATCCACAATCATGGGACTTCACTTCAGGGGAATTACTAATGAATGACTGCACCGTAGTCAGAAAGACACTTAAATCTACATAAATATAACTAAATACATGCTAAAACATTAAATGATTTAAATATGTGCAATATATAGAAGCCTTCTGATAAGCCTGCATGCAAAGGAATGAATTATATTTCTCCTTCATTATTTGTCACTGATGAAAATGCAATCACAAGTAAATACAAGCAATTGTTTAAAAGGCAGTGTATCATGCTCTTCTTCTTATCAAGCTCAAATCAAGACATATAAACATCATGGAAAATGTTTTCACACCTCCAAGCCCCTTTTCTGCTGATCCCATACATTCTCACTGAAGACATACAGAAATACATGGAAAGCATGCCTGGCAGGATCTCAGGAGCAACAGCTCTTGATTGGTCAGAGCTTCTCATGAAGCAACAGAGACCAACTCCTCAGTGCAAAGACTCCATCCTGGACTGCCACAAGCACTAGCTATTCAGCCCACAAGAACTGCAAGACATTCACAGTGACATTTTCAGACATCTTGTGGGATGCAGTCCGAAAAGGTCTGAGAGCCAGTAGACTACCAAGAAGAAGTACGTATCTCAGTCCAAACTGACCGGTCAAGAACTTCAATGATCCAGTTGAACAAACATGGGAAATAATTGGCAGGTTTATTTTTAGGATGATTACATCAATTAACATGGTGCTATCTGCTACCAGTTAAATAGGGAGAAAATGCAATCAGGTAAGTCAGAGATTTTGATGCAAGTTACTGAAGAATGATAGAAATTGCAGAGATAAATTAACTGTGCCATATACACAGGTCCCACCTCCCCTGCAGCCACCTCAGGAATGGCAGCTCACATAGACAAATCCAGACTATGTCTCAGTTAGCTAGTGTGGGGCTTGCTAAACTTCACACAGGTTCATCAGAAAACAGAATGTGCCCCTGCATGCAGACACATCTCTTTCTATAGCATGTACATTCACTTGCAGTCAATAAAGATTTAGGATTATGGTGTATGTGATACCAGAAAAACAGGAGGCAATTTAACAACGTCAGGTACCCAGCCAAGACTACTACCAGCCATAAACTAAGGCATGTGGAGAGTCCTGTCTTCATAAATATTTACAAAGCTGTTTTACTGTGCTGATTTATGTTCTGATCTTATGCATGTATATAGTTACATTTTGTGAGCCTTAAAATTGACATTTGAAACACCTATTTATTATTATTTTCTGGAATAAATATATTAAAATCTATTGGAATACCTTTTGTAAAAGCACATCTATTGAGTGAGTTTATTAGAGAAATTTGGGCAGCTTGCAGCTCTTCTGGGAGACATATAAGTGGGCAAAATGCTGTTGGCTTCTTCCAGGCTTCTCTGTGATTCAGTGTTATGAAAAACTGGCATGGCAAAAAGAACGAAGAAGCAGTGTCAGGTAGTAGTGGGCCAATCTATTATCCCTATGTGTTGCTCTAAACAAAACAAGTGGATAAATTTAAGACTAAGGAAGACATTTACCAGCCAGGGAACTGGTACCTAAAGTCTGTCAACAAGAGACTAAGACAACTACGCAGAAATACATGCTATAAAAAATATTACAGCTTGGGAAGAGTAGGATTTCAATCTGAAAAGGATTTTATGAGATTTACCAAGGCCTGAGAGACAGGAAGGGTAGCAGTAACATCTGAAAACTGAAATAAAGGAAGATTGTTCTGTGTAGTGATGTTTCCAGTCTCTCGGCCCTGGTCAATGCTCAATATTCCACTTGCAAGGAGAGACTAAATAGCATACAGTAACTAACAGGTATGGCTGCACTACAAACAAGAGAACTGGAGGAGGCTGAGAAAGATSTTTAAATTTTGTATCACATCCTCTGCTCATATAAGTCAACAGAACTTTGCTCCAGTCGATGAAAAACGGAGTCCATGTCGTCCATCCCTCCAGCCTGACCAGGTCCCTCTGGATGGCAGCCCTGCCCTCAAGACTATGGATTGGTCCCCCAAATTTGGTGTCATCTACAAACCTGATGAGAGTGCTTTCTGTTGTCTCTTCCAGGTCATTGATAAAGATGTTAAACAGCACTGGTCCCAGGACAGACCCCCACAGCACCCCACTTGTTACCAGCCTCCAAGCCTGGTACCACCAATTAACCAGGGCCCTCTGAGCCCAACCATCCAGTTTTTACCCATCTAGCTCTCCACACGTTGGGACCCTAACAGTCTAACTTGATACACAAATACTGTGGGAAACAGTGTCAGAAGTCTTGCTAAAGTCAAGGTAAATTACATCCACTGCTCTCTTCTTGTCCACAAACCCAGTCATTTTATCATAGAAGGCAATCAGGTTTGTCAGGCATGATTTACAGTTGCTAAATCCATGCTGATCATTCCCAGTCACCACTTTCTGCTCCATGTGCCCAGAAATCTGTTCCAGGAAGACTCGCTCCATGATTTTCCCAAGGGGCTGAAATGAGACTGATGGGCCTGTAGTTTCCCACCTCATCCTTTCGACCTGCTCTGAAGATGGGTGTAACATTTGCCTTTCTCCAGTCATCTGAGACCTCCCCTGATCTCCTTGGCCTTTCAAAGATGGTGGAGAGCAGCCATGCAAGGACATTGGCCAGCTCTCCCAATGCCCTTGCTGGATGCAGCCCAGCAGGTCCTATGGGTTTGTAGGGTTTTTGCTTTCTTGGGCAATCCTTGACTTGAACCTCATCCACAGCTGGTAGTTCTCCTCCTTGAATCCTCTCACAAAGCATGAAGGCCTGGAAGAACTTGCAGGTGAAGACTGAGGCAAAGATGGCATTGCCTATCCTACTAATAAAATCCTCAAATGAAAGATAGTTCCTGGTCTCCAGGTAGTTTGTGCCAGTGTTTCACTACTCCAGGAATCGGCAGTTCCTAAGTTTCATTTGCAAAACAGAAGGATACCAGTTTTCACTTGGCAAAGATATGGCCCATACCTTGTAAAGCAATAGCTGCTTTTAATACAGCATGAAACTGATAGCTCTTATTTTTAATTCAGCCACAATATTTTCTTCAATTAACCCCCAGGGCACTCACCAACCACACATTTTATGAAGAAAAAATTATTTTTCTTTGTTTTATAGATCTATAGCAGCTCTTAGTTTCTTAAAGTAGTCCTTTGTGTTCTCATATATAGAACAATGTAAAAAGGCAACCTTTGACAAATTTTAGTCATGTTCCTTCTATTTCTTAATACCATAGTGCCATTAATTCCACTCAAATTCTCTCCCATTACAGAGTAAATAATCAGAGTTTTTGTGTTTTGCGAGTTAAAACCTAGTATTAAAAAAGAGAATATGTAAAATCACTATCCTTCCCAATGCTTCCTATTTTAAAATAAATAGACCCCTACTATGCCCTGTAAATCAATCTGCAGGGTTAACATTTATACCTCTGCCTTCAGCCTGATATAATTAGAAGCAGGTAGGATTTATAAAACCTGAAATAAGGGTTTAACATGGAAATGTTACAAGACTCTAATGTGGTGACAAGTAAAAGGTGGTGCTATACATGATTGTAAATTGGTTTGCAGTACCTTTTAGTGCAAGTAAATATGACAGCATAAAAGACATAAAGCAGTTTTAGGAGCCCTAGCAACAGAGAAGGAATTAAGAACAGGCTCTTGGGCTTCAGGAAACGTGGTGAGCAGAATGCAAAGGGAACAGTGTCAGCCTCCTGTCAGAAACAGACTAGCTGAAGCTGGTAGAAATATTCACTACAAATAAAGCACCCAATAGGTTCAATCTTATTTTCTCTTTCTGACTTTTTATTGATTTGGGAACTATTCAGTCTTTGAGTACATTCATTAAAGCTGCTCACCGAACAGCACTGTAGGAATCATCTTCGTTTTGTATTATTTGTTTTTCATTATTCAAGGATGTGGCATTCGTCATCTAATTCACATGATGTTTTTCTACTCCTTGACTGGACGATCAATGGGTTTCTAAATATGAGAATTATGAGAAGCATTTTCAGGAGAAATTATTATTTATGCTAAAAAAGTATGAAACATTCAGTATCTATCAACATTTCCAGGGAGGGATCAGCTATTTTATGAATATTCAAACAAATAAGACAGGTAAACTAACTGTGCTAATTTATGGGCTCACAGCCAAAGGGACTGTGCTATGGTTGTTCAGTCTGATCCTCCTACACAGAATTTCACCTAGCTATTTCATCACCAAAACGAGCAATTTGAGGCTGAAATAGTGCATAACCACAATGATCTATTTATAGAATTTGATCTATTGATCTATTTGATCATATAGAATATGACCTATTTATAGAACTATTCTTAAATAGCTTTGTACACAATTTGGTCAATTTTAGTATTTTTTAATATCAACGAGCCCTGCGCAACACTTTTGTCCGGGACGGAACAAGGGTATAGGGTTAGTTTTAGAAGAAGTAGGGAAATGTTACTGATACTGAACTAAATGACTTTGTTTTGTATTTTTAAGTATTAGAACACTAATTGGAACTGTATAATTTCTAAGGGCAATATACCTATACTGACCTATTTATAATCTTTAGGGTTCCCTGTAAAAGCCTTCCAAAGGAATACTGGCCTGGCTGTCATGTTAATAATGTGTTTAGTCTTCAAATTATTCTTAGAACAATACTGTTCTTAAAGTGTTATTCTTACTGGCTTCTCTTTCTCATTCTTTTTTTCTTGTAACAACTCCCTGTTTATCATGGATGATCAGATAAGATTAAAACCATTCAGGCCCTTACAACTTCCCTAATACCCTCTGCCACAACCATGTCATTTTGGAGTAGCAGACTAGATCCTTTGCTTGTGGAAGAGCTGATATATGCCAGCTGCCCTGAAATGTTTATTGTCCATTTTATGTCCACATCACAGTGTCCCACTGTCTGCAAACATTTCAGAATTTGGATCTGTTAAACTGCAGCTCAAAAATCTCCTTTTATCATATTTGTAGCTGATACTGTCCTATTACTAGTTTCAGTAATTTAACTGATGTGATCAAATAAGCAATCACAATTCCTATTCGAATGACTCACAAGAAATGTCAGCTTCCATCTCAAAAATTATTTCTCTCTGGCTTCTGATCATTCTGCCATATTCCTTATGGTGATAATTTATGTTACATTAAAATGGATATCGTTCCAGATGTTGGCTCTGCCAAGATTTGAATGTAAATCACAGAATCACAGAATGACTGAGATTGGAAGGGACCTCTGGAGATCATCTAGTCCAACCCCCCTGCTCAAGCAGGGTCACCTAGAGCACACTGTACAGGATCGCATCCAGGCAGGTTTTGAATATCTCCAGAGAAGGAGACTCCACAACCTCTCKGGGCAACCTCTTCCAGTGCTCTGTCACCCTCACAGTGAAGAAGTTTTTCCTCATGTTCAGATGGAAGCGTCTGTGTTTCAGTTTGTGCCCGTTGCCTCACGTCCTGTCGCTGGGCACCACTGAAAATAATCTGGCTCCATGCTCTTGACACTCTCCCTTCAGATATTTGTATACATTGATAAGATCCCCTCTCAGTCTTCTCTTCTCCAGCCTAAACAGGCCCAGCTGGACTCTCTCCAGCAGTGCCATGTCTCTCTTGTACTGGGGAGTCCAGAATTGGACACAGTACTCCAGATGTGGCCTCACCAGGGCTGAGTAGAGGGGGAGGATCACCTCCCTCCACCTGCTGGCAACACTCTTCCTGATGCAGCCCAGAATGCCATTGGCCTTCTTGGCCACAAGGGCACGTTGCTGCCTCATGCTTAACTTGGTGTCCACCAGCACTCCCAGGTCCTTCTCCGCAGAGCTGCTTTCCAGCAGGTCAACCCCCAGCCTGTACTGGTGCATGGGGTTATTCCTCCCYAGGTGCAGGACCCTGCACTTGCCTTTGTTGAACTYCATGAGGTTCCTCTCYGCCCACCTCTCCAGCCTGTCCAGGTCTCTCTGAATGGCAGCACAGCCCTCTGGTGTATCGGCCACTCCTCCCAGTTTTGTATCRTCAGCAAACCTGCTGAGGGTGCACTCTGTCCCTTCATCCAGGTCATTGATGAAGAAGTTGAACAAGACTGGACCCAGTACTGACCCCTGGGGGACACCGCTAGCTACAGGCCTCCAACTAGACTCTGCACTGCTGATCACAACTCTCTGAGCTCTGCCATTCAGCCAGTTCTCAATCCACCTCACTGTCCACTCATCTAGCCCACACTTCCTGAGCTTCTCTATGAGGATGTTATGGGAGACAGTGTCAAAAGCCTTGCTGAAGTCAAGGTAGACAACATCCACTGCTCTCCCCTCATCTACCCAGCCAGTCATTCCATCATAGAAGGCTATCAGGTTGGTTAAGCAGGATTTCCCCTTGGTGAAGCCATGCTGACTACTCCTGATCACCTTCTTGTCCTCCACATGCTTGGAGATGGCCTCCAGGATGAGCTGCTCCATCACCTTTCCAGGGATGCAGGTGAGGCTGACTGGCCTGTAGTTCCCTGGGTCCTCCTTCTTGCCCTTTTTGAAGACTGGGGTGACATTGGCTTTCTTCCAGGCTTCAGGCATCTCTCCTGTTCTCCATGACCTTTCAAAGATGATGGAGAGTGGCTTAGCAAAGACATCTGCCAGCTCCCTCAGCACTCGTGGGTGCATCCCATCAGGGCCCATGGATTTGTGGGTGTCAAGTTTGCCTAAATAATCTCTAACCCGATCCTCCTTGACCAAGGAAAAGTCTTCCTTTCTCCAGAATTCCTCTCTTGCCTCCAGGATCGGGGGTTCCTGAGGGCTGGCCTGAGCAGTAAAGACTGAAGCAAAGAAGGCATTCAGTAACTCTGCCTTCCCTGCATCCTTCGTCACCAGGGCACCCACCCCATTCAGCAGCAGGCCTACATTTTCCCTAGTCTTCCTCTTGCTACTGATGTATTTGAAGAAGCTCTTCCTGTTGTCCTTGACATCTCTAGCCAGATTTAATTCCAAACGGGCCTTAGCCTTCCTTGTCGCATCCCTGCATAGTCTGACAATGTTCCTATATTCCTCCCAAGTGGCCTGTCCCCCTTTCCACTGTCTGTAGACTTCCTTCTTCTGCTTGAGTTTTGCCAGGAGCTCMTTGCTCATCCACACAGGTCTCCTGCCCCCTTTACTTGACTTCTTACTCATAGGGATGCACTGATCTTGAGCTTGGAGGAGGTGATGCTTGAATATTAACCAGCTCTCTTGAACACCCCTTCTTTCTAGGGCCCTAACCCATGGGATTCCTCCAAGTAGGTCCCTGAAGAGGCCAAAGTTTGCTCTCCTGAAGTCTAGGGTTGCGATCCTACTTAGTGCCCTGCTGCCTCCTCGCAGGATCCTGAACTCCACCWTCTCATGGTCACTGCAGCCWAGGCWGCCCCCGACCTTCACATCTTCAACCAGTCCTTCTTTGTTTGTTAGTCCGAGGTCCAGCAGCACACCTCTCCTTGTTGGCTCCTCCACTGCCTGCTCTGCAGGAACCTCCTGGACTGTTTGTGCCTAGTTGCGTTGCCTCTCCAGCAGATATCAGGGTGGCTGAAGTCCCCCATGAGAACCAGGGCCTGGGATCGTGAGGCTACTTCCAGMTGTCTGTAGAAGGCCTCATCGACTTCCTCTTCCTCATCAGGTGGCCTGTAGTAAACACCCACAACAGTGTCACCCATGCTAGCCTGCCCTTGAATCCTTACCCATAAGCTCTCGACTCGCTCCTCATCCACCCCTAGGCACAGCTCAATACATTCCAGTTGCTCTCTCACATAAAGAGCAACTCCACCACCTYGCYTTCCTGGCCTGTCTTTCCTAAAAAGCACATAGCCATCCATGACAGCATTTTAGTCATGCAAGCTATCCCACCATGTCTGTAACTGCAATGAGATCATGGCCCTGCGACTGCACACAGATCTCTAATTCTTCCTGTTTATTCCCCATGCTGCATGAATTGGTGTACAGGCATTTCAAAGAGGTAATCAAGCATGCAGGTTTCCCAGGAGGGGTGCAAGATGATCCTCCATAGCCATGCTCCATGCGCACTTCCCCAGCTTCATGCACCCACTGGAGGCATCCCAACTTGAGCTGCGTTTTGCTGACTACCCTGTCTCTATAACTCTCCCCTTCTCCCATCTTTCCTAGTTTAAAGCCCTCCTTAGCAGGCTGGCCAACCTGTTGGCAAAGACACACGTATCCCGGTTAGTGAGGTGGATCCCATCTCTCCCCATCAGTTGTCAATCTTCAAACACAGTCCCACGGTCATAGAAACCAAAGCCCTGTTGCCAACACCAGTGGYGCAGCCAGTTGTTAACTGGGAAAATCCATCTCCTTCTCTTCCCATCCTTCCCCCTCACTGGCAGGATTGAGGAGAAAATGACCTGGGCTCCCAGGTCCTTGACCACCATCCCCAGAGCTCTGTAAACTTTAATAAATTGACAAAGTGATATCTACTTCAATTTTCATATTGACTATCCATCTGGCTACCACATTCATTTAAAATCCTGACACTGTCTGTTTGAACTGCCCACTTCAAATGTTTCATCTTCTAGTGTTAAGAGATGTTAAGAAAGAAATGCTTGGTCCAGAATGGAAGTAGGAGAAGATTTTATCTATCTGGATTGTCCCCATGTCCTAGCTGATCTTCAGAATATCTTGTAGCTCTTGTTTTTTTTGTCATGAAGTCACCATCTTTACAGCTTAAGTTGGTAGGATGGATCATTGCAGAAGGGAGGAGCATATTGTCCTAGTTCTTGGATAGCAGAAGAAAAATAGATTAGGGTCAGCAGTCTATTTCAAAGGATTTATAAAAAAGATTAAAAAAATCAAATAGAGTATGTTGGAAGAATGGTAGAAAACACAGGAAGTGTAGGAAAGACAATGAAGAAAGACTGGGAAACCTATCTACAGAGAACATGCATGGGGAAACAACTAAAATACGGAAGGGAAATGTACATGAGAGATACTGTAACTTGTGATGAAGGCCTTGGTGTTCACCTTCTCCTCCAACAGCAAAGCTATGACTAGATGTCAACGCTAAGAAAAATGGCCCACCCTCAGTATGTTACACAGCTCAGAGCGCAAGTACAAGACTGGTTACAGATACAAGCAAAGCCAGTTCAAACACCAGTTTTCTGAGAGTAGATCATGGGCCTACATGCTTGTGCGACCTCTCCTCTTCAGCAGTAGCACCAGAGAGTGACCAGGAAAAACTGAAAAGCACTGCTGGACCCCTTATGTTAGCTGCAGATAATTTTCCTCTACTTGATTTCCTTTCTGCAGGATTCCCACCAATTGCAGAGTAACACACATCTAATTGCCATTAGTGCTAGTAGAAACCTCAGAGAGGTCACACATGCGTGTGTAAGCGCATGCTGGCATAAACCACACAAGGAAGGATGCAACTGATAGTATCGCCATCTTCAGTCCAAAGGGTCATCTCTTCACTTATCAATATCTCAGGCCGCCTCAGAGTTGTGCTGTAATACAAAAGACTGACAAATGGGAGTTAGAGTACTGGTTTAAGCAATGGTATCAAACTTCCTTTTTTTCCCTTTCTATCACATTCTGCATAATTCTCCAGAGACACTGACAGGTGCAGGGCAATGACCATCTCACTTTAGAGAGATTAGAAGGCCAGTTTGCACTACGAGGAATTTTCTTTGGTTTTCAGACAAGATGGTTGAAATGTGGAGACACATAGCCATTTCCTCAGGATAGGTGTGGGTCAGAAAGAATCAAGGCAGCACACCCTTTGGCTGGATTTCTGTCACATTCCACTTCTGAAAGATGAGAGAGTTATCCTATTTTTATTATTTATTTTTGTACACATAGGTCAGTGTTCTAGTAAGCATTTATATATACAGTTATGGGTTCTGAAGTAACTAGTAGTATTTGGGAAAATGATCTTGGAGTTATAATGGATATTTCTATCCACACATCAGCTCTGTGAGTATTATTGGTCAAAAGCGCAAAACAATAGGATTTTTTTTCAGAAAACAAACCATAAAAGTGCTGTAAAAATCCATTGCACCCCCACATCTTGGGTATTGCATGTAATTCCGATCTTGTCATCTCAAAATGATTTAGTAAAAAGGGCAAGTTACAGTCATCCCGTAATAAACAATTTTTTTTCCCTCTCTGCTATTTCCAAATCATAAACTTCCAACTTAGAAAAGGTGGAAGATTCCGAAATAACTAATAGAAACCTTCCTCCTTCTTGACACCTTCCAAATTCTGCTTCTTTCTTATCCAGTTCCTTATCTATCATGTCATTTTCATGCAAATATCCATCCAGAATGACAGTGACTTTGTAATACTCTATTAAGTGGTTTATTGAAGGTTAGCTCTACAGTATTTTCCTTTGTTTAGATTATATTGCCATATCAAAAACACAGTCTTGCATTTTTGGTAATCCTACATTGTTTTTTACAGTATTTTCCATTACTTTAATTTTTCTCCCTTCAAAATTTGCCATAAAGCTTGGAGGTCATGGCCCTCTAGTTCCCCCTTCTAAAGTACAGGCACTATGGTTGTTATTCTTCAATTATTTAGTGTCATCTCTGACTTGAGGATGCTCTTTCAGCACCACTTCTCTTTTGGAAGGGGTGGGTACCATGGTGGGTATCATGTCCGCATCTATTAGTAAAGCTCAAGTGAATTTACTCTGCATCTGTTTGGCAAGATGGTTCTTTTCACTTTTAGACTGTTTAGACTTTTTAGACTGCTGTTCCCTGAGTAAACACCTTCTTCACAGCAACTACTACAGTGGCATTGTGTCTAACAGTAAAGTTTAATGTTAATAGCAATATGGGTGTTAAGAAAAAAGCAAGACAGGGGATCTGCCCTGTTCCCCTCCATCTTCAAATGCAAGTTTCCAGTTTGTCATCCCAACAGCAGGTATCTCACACAACTGCATGTGTAAAGGCATCTGATTCGGTTGGTTAGCTGTTGAACCAATGATATAACCTCACTGTCCTGCCAACCCCAGGATGACTCATCCCCTCTTTTTCAACCATCCAGCAGCCTCCCAGACTCACCTCTCTTATAACTTTGTGTTCTCTCACCCCCAGTGTCGGTACCTTTCAAAATATATCAGGCCTGTGGAAGTAGTATTAACAATAATTACTGAGGTTCTTCTGCACGCCTTGTTACTGGCATGCCTGAACCRGAATGCCATTCCCTGACGTTAGATAAATCATTTGGATATCTGGCCTTACTCCTTCTGTCTTGGTTCTTCCATCTTAAGGTGAGAATATTGACCTACTCGGCAGAGCTGATATGAGCATAAATTCAATAATGCTTGCGAAGAGCTTTGAGAGTCCAATAGAAAAATTCTGTAGAAGTTCAAAATATTTGCACTAATTCTAAACAGAATTATAGATCCTTGGTAAGCYACACAGTTAAAATGTGACGGCTAAACAAGACCATCTGTCTGATCTGGAGAACACAACTTCCATCCAGGCGCTCAGTCAGCTAGAAAATTTCTTGTATGGCCCCAAAGGCATGAGTTTCCTCAGAAATAAAACAATCTGGAAGAAAGGGGTGGAGGTGTTGAGAGGAAAATAGCACTTTTTACAGAAGAAAGGAGACCTGCTATGAACTTTATGAACAGCAGTCATCAGCAATAATCTCTTCTGGGTTGCCTGGAAATGCTGTCTGAATGCAAAGGAAAGATTTTTTCAGGTAACACCACTGTGCCTCTTCATGGCATATAAAAGGTGTGCAATACTTCAACAGATCAAGGCACGCTTGAACTTTCTGTCTATAATTGAAAGTTGTATGTTCACTGAGCAAGCATTTTTCAAGTAAAGCCATGTTATGCTGTACACCTTGATTAATGACTACTTTTGCATCTTGGGAGTACAGGCAAGGGGTAAAAAATTTTTCGGAGAAGACTGCTTGAGTAGGAAATAGATCCATGAAATGAATATTTTAGTTCATACAAAGTAAAGCAGTTCTCAAGATTTCATGCTTTACATGCTGTCTTGTATCAGTAGCCAGTTTAGTCTGTGAGCTACCATCCCTAATGACTAAACCCAACATGTATGATACACATAGCAGAACATCTCAAGACACCTTCCACGGATCTAAACTGATATAATGCCACTGACTGTAATGCTTGAGGCACTGATTGACATAGTTAGATCAGCTTCTGCCAGCACATGGAATACCATGTTTCTAAGAGCTATAAAACAATGCTAATGCCAGCATCACAGAATCAATCCCAAATATCCAGAATATCACTCAAAATGCATAGTATTTTGAATTTTAAAAAATATGTCTCACCTTTTGTTCAAATGCTGCTTTCTTCCTACAGTACTCTCTGGAACAGCAAACACTTATGCCTAAATTTGGCTCAAGATTATTTGTAATCTCAATCCACTGTTTTGTAATCATATATTGTTCTAACAGATTCCAGGGTGTCACAAAATTGGGCCTAGTTGTTATTATCCCACCCAGCATTCTCCAACAGGCATTTTGCATAGCATTCCTCCAAATGAGGTTTCAGATTGAGTTTTTAGATTAGACCTTTTAAGGTTTATGTCTCGACAAGGATGTATTTCCATAGGCAAGATAAGGCATGAACAATTCATTTAAGCTAAAGTGCAATGCATTCAGGGATCTATTGAATATATCTCTTGAGTAAAAATAGAAACAAAGAGTTTGCAGATTGGTCACTGTAAAGGTCTTTGAAAATATGGGGTGCCATATGCAGGAACCCAGTTCCCAAAGACTTAGCTGTTTTTTCTCCATCTTAGTGGCTACTACATAAAAATACATGATAGGTTTGTTGGATAATGTGTTATCAAATCATGGGAACTCCAGTTCTTGTTAGGAGAGCCATCCAACAGGGGGCCACCTCTCAGGACCAGACCACAAGTGCAATGACTACATACAACACTGAAGAATATGGGCATGAGGCCATCAGGAAAAAAAAAAAAAGGAAAAACTGGAAACTGCACAGGAAATTCTGAGGAGTTACTTGACTAGGACCTGACCGATCCAGGCCTTACAATAGTCCTTGCACAGACACTGGCTGAGGCAAAGACACTTTCTGCCCAATCTCCTCTCCCTAGAGGGAGCAGGCCTCTCACTAAAGGCAGCAGGCACCAAGAAAGAACTACAACTGCAATATCATATCTAAGGCACACGAATAAAAGTCTTACAACAGTCTAAAACTACAAAACAGTGAGCAACCACACACTTCTCTCTTAGTGAGAGAATTCACTAAGAGAATTCACTGAGAGAGAACTTTCAATTATGGATGACTGGAGGAAGGGAAATGAGCAAAAGAAACACATGTAGACTCTATCAAATTCTATTTTTTCTATCAAATGTTAGTTGTGGCCCAGTGAGCTAAAGAAAGACTCTGTAATACTTGGCCCACAGTTCTTGATAGACGATTTCTGCACAATGAGACCAGATTCACAGTCCTAGCTCAGAATAATAGTCAGCGCGTTGGGAAGAGCTCCAGGAACCTGTTGTGTAAGTGCAGCAAGGATGCTCGGGTAACCAACCACAGGTCATGCACTACAGCATCATGCTCTCCCCCAGGTTATACCCCCTTTTTTATTAAAACCTTTTGGCATGGTATTTACTATTGGTTTCCCATTACACTTACCAGCTGTGTGCGAAGCAGAACCTCCTGTCTATCTCACAAGCCATTATTTCTAACAGTAAGAAGAAATTCTCTTTTCTCCCTCTTCCCAGCTACTTGTCTTTTATTTTCTTCTTAGTTTTTCTCATCTGATTTTGGTATCTTTCTTTCCCAGTTCATTCTTATCCTTTTTATTTTTTTCTTCTTCTTCTACCATTCTCTGTTGCACTGAGTTGCTTTTTTGCCCTCTGATCTCCTCTGCCATCTTTTTATTCATCATTTTATATTTCTCCCTCTCCCTCATAACCAATGTGTTCTGTCCTGGGGAGGCTGATTGCTCATTTGGCTCCATGCAAGAAACACATCTTTGAAGCAACTGTTAGACCATTAACAATTGTTTCAAAGTAAAGTCCCTATACACACTGAAAATTACAACATGTTAAGACATGCAATTGTGTACTGTGTGTAGACCCCCAGGAAACTACCTATTGATTTATGATGTGTCCATTAATCTGTGCAGCCTAAAGGGCATGTTTCTAAATTGGTAAAGAAGGCAGCCATGAAGAAAATCTGTCAATACCCTTTTGTGAGACATAGGATAACCACATACTGAGTCTTCACTGCTAAATATGAATCCATGGCATGAGGCAGGCATCAAAATCTAAAATGGCATTTACTTGCCTCAAGCAAAAACAAAATGTCACGGACCCATTTGATTTTGCTTGTAGCACAATGGGACCTCACCATTTGATTGTCGATTGGAGATTTCTCTGAAATATGGCTTAGATATTTCTTGGCTTTCATGGCATCCATTCTGAGGATTGCTGCATCACTTCAAGTTTGCATTTTGTGCTGGAGCAGGTGTATCTCTTTAGAGTACAGAAAAAGACCTTTACTAGTCAAGTGTGAGGTTTTCCATTTTGGTGACAGTGTCTCTCCCAGAAACATGGAGCTCTTTCCTGAAGTCAGTTTGCAGTCCCATATCAAAGGATTACCAAGCCAGTGGAGATCAGTAATTGGAGACCAGTCACTAGTGGTGTCCCCCCTGGTTGATATTGGGTCCAGTACTGTTTAACATCTTCATTACTGACTTGGATAACGGGACCAAATGCACCCTCAGCAAGTTTGCAGATGATACAAACTGGGAGGAGTGGCTGACACACCAGATGGTTGTGCTGCCTTTCAGAGGGACCTTGACAGGCTGGAGGAACGGGCAGAGAGGAACCTCATTAAGATCAACAAAGGGAAGTGCCAAGTCCTGCACCTGGGGAGGAATAAGCCCAGGCACCAGTACAGGTTGGGGGCTGACCTGCTGGAAAGCAGCTCTGTGGAGAAGGACCTGGTGGACAGGTTGAACATGGGACAGCAATGTGCCCTCATGGCAAAGAAGATCAAAAGCTTCCTGGGCTGCATTAGGAAGGACATTGCCAGCAGGTTGAAGGAGGTGATCCTTCCCCTCCATTCAGCACTGGTGAGGCCATATCTGCAGTGCTGGGTCCAAATATAGATTCTCCAGTACAAAAAAGACAAGTATTTACTGGAGCAAGTCCAGAAAAGGGCCACAAAGATGATGAAGACTGGAGCATCTCTCACATGAGGAGAGGCTGAGAGAGATGGTACTGTTCAGCCTGGAGAAGGGAAGGCTCAAGAGGGATCTGATCAATGTGTATAAATATTTGATGGGAGGTTGTAAAGAGGATGGGGCCAGACTCTTCTCAGTGGTGCTCAGTGCCAGTATGAGAGGCGATGGGCACAAACTGAAACACAGGGAATTCCAGCTGAACATAAGAAAACCCTTCTTTACTGTGAGGGGGTTGAACACTGAAACAGGTTGCCCAGAGAGGTTGTGGAGTCTTCACCCTTGGAGATCCTCAAAAACCGACTGGATACAGTCCTGGGCAACCTGTTCTAGCTGACTCTGCTTGAGCAGAAGGGTTTTATCAAATGATCTCCAGAGGTGCCTTCCAACCTCAACCATTCTGTGATTCTCTGATTCTTTTATTTGGAGTTATATTTTATTTCTTTCTCATGGTGGTACACCAGATAACGTTCTCGGTCCACCTCCTCCTCTTTTGCATAAGACTCTGCTAATGGGCCAGCAACTTTGACTCACGTGAAAGACCAGTACCCAAACTGGGAGGTTGTTACGAAGGACTCTGCTAATTGCTTGCTGGCTTTCTGTAAGCCTTCTTGGGACAAAATTGTGACATACCTTATCACAGTCCTTGATATTTAGGGCTGTTCTTTACATAGGCCTTTATCAGACAGACAGCTGATGAGAGCTGTACCTTTATATGAGGAGGTATATGGCTCAGTTCTAGGCCTTACTTGGTTGGGGCTACCATCAGCTGCTGTCCTGTGCCTTGAATTGTCAGATCTGCTTTCATCCAGGTCTGCTATGAATATGCAACAGCTTGCTCCTGTTGATTGCTAAACTCCTGCCTTGACTTTTCAGGACAGCTATTCCATGTGTCCACTTCACCTCTCCCAGGCATGTTTTGGATGCCAACCGAAAGCTGAATGACCTCTGCTTGGAGTTTAGTCCATGGTTTTGAGACCTGACAACTCTCCTCCTCAGAAAGCACATAGATTAGTACAGTAACTTTTTGTACAATTTTAATTTTAAGATGAAATATAATAATTACATGAAAAGGAAACACAAACTTATGCCTTTCTAGATGGTATCATTCTCTTTAACAGTTCACTTTCAGAATATAGATAAGAATGAAGCCTACTTCAGAACACACAGTTACTTAGTTACAATAGAGCAGAAGGATTGGATAGTTTGCTCATGTAAATTATATTTTTTATAGGTTGCTATAAAGTATAAATAATGCTAATCATGCAAGTAAATTTTGCAAAATATTTTTTTCTTTTTCACTGTTCATTTCAGGCAACATACAGTAGGCTGTTTAAAACTGCAGGGTATTAATTTTTCCATGACATTAGTTTATGAATAGAGATGAGCCAAGAGGGAAATTTGCTGTACTTAGAAGTATACTGACAGCCTGAACACTACTTTATGGTAAAAATATTCCCACCATGACATAAGTAGTTGTAGATTTAAATGAAAGCAAGCACACATGCAGATTGCCTTAGCATTTAAAAATATGAGCCCAGATAGATTAAATATAAATATACTACAATTTTTCTGATTCTGACATCATATAACATGTATCAAGTCATCTCATATCATGTCATACAATATTATTACAATACASAAGACATAATATTTTAAACCGGCTGAAGGTGGACAAATATTTATATCAGAAAACAACCACTGCAAACAGTTATCTTCCTCTCCTTTTAACAGAGAAGCCATAAATGGAGAGATTACTGGCTTACAGAGTACAGGAATGCCCTGTTTTGTCTCTGTCTCAGAGCACTTATACTCACCTCTTCTTCCATTCTTTTTTCTCCCCTTTTTTTTGGCAGCCTTGTCTTGTTTCTGAACAGCCTAGCCTCTTCTGCACTCTCCATCGCCACATCTCCTTGAGCTTTTACCATGGTTTGCCCCAGTCCCCACGCTCCTTCAGCACACATTTTTCCTATGTCTCAACCCTTGCAAAGGGGTACTGACAAGATCTCTAACTTCTAACATCATCAGACTTCTTGTTAGCTGCATCACAAGCCTCACTGATGGCGCAGGGCATCAAAACCAGGAAACAGGCTCGGTACACTGCACTGAACCGCTTCTGTCACGTACTCTCAGTGTCAGTGCATTTCGTAGCCTGACCATACAAAAATGTCATTATAGCTAAAAGCAGTGAATAACCATCTACATGAAGAATAGATTTCATAATTTCATAAATAAGAGTAGTGAACAAACTGATGGCAATTCAGGCATTTGATACATACAGAGTAACTTACTTGGGGTGTCTGTCACCCAATAAGTATTCTACAACATTGTTATTGATTACATCACTGTATGTGTATTACTGCATCATGTATCATTTTAACATTTTAAACTTCATGAATTATTTCTTGATTTGGCATTCCCATTAGATTTTACTTCTGGGGCTTTGATCAATAATTTTTGCAAAAGGAAAATCTCTCTACCTTACAGGTAAGACCAACAACTCAAAACAGTTTGGAAGGCAATGTACACCCCCTATAAAAATTTCATGTTTGGTCAAACCTCAGTGCTCCACTTTCCAGCATACATGTGGCTAACCCAAAGAACACTGAGTTCACACTTGGCTAGATTTGAAATTATGACTCTAATATGAAACACTTTTTGGATCACAATTTCAAATTTTCAACTTTGATAAAATGTGGCAAGCTTTTGATAAATGTAGGGAGGAACTGAGAAATAGCTACGATTTTTGGGTAAACATATGTAATTCTTTTGCTTAAATACCAGAGAGCTTGTCTATATATGACTTTTGAGGCTAATATGAATTTATTAAAGGTGTGAATTTAAAGTGGTTCACTTAAACCATGGTGTAGATGCTGTAATTGAAAACTAACACAGAGTTACTTCAAATTTAGCTTGATTCATTTCCAAACTGAATTAAGCCATGCTGTATTAAATCGAGAGAAATATAGGTATTTGAAAAGATTAATTAAGGCACTTTAAAATCTATTTGGGTAATTTACCTTTGAGGCAAAAGCACTGGTCAAACAAAAGTGGTACCCTTTAAAAACAAAAGGCAGATGTATTTTCACAAACATCATTCCAAAATGTATTTAAAGATAGAATCCTGCATTGAAGACTGTGTAACATTACTTTCTTCAGAGTAATATTTGATGTTTTCTGTGTGGCTTTCTTTAACTAGATAAGAGGTAGCTAGGAAATTAGCTAATGTAGGGGAAAAAAAAGATTTGTTCATTCAGATGTCAGTGAAAATGGGGCAAGGTGCAAAATAGATACAAAAATATGTTTTGCATTATTAGATTAATAGGCTGGTTGTACTACATTTTGATCCAAAATTGATGGAACAATAAATATGAATTATGAAGTATTAATTAGAAATGGCAGATGGTGCTTAATGTACTAGCAAATACTAAACTATCAGCAAATGCATAATCAGTTGCTATAGTAATTCTTGCCTCCACCTATGCCTTAAGAATCATTAAGGGCTAGATGAATTTAGTCCTTTACAGAATGTGTGCTTTCCCATAATCATGGCTAGTGGATTTTCTGCACAGTCCCCGTGTACATACAGCACAGATCACACAATGTCTAATTAGATCTAAATATCTGATTTGAATTGTATTGAATGCTGACCTCTTCCAATATACATTTCATTTGTGTTCATATCTAATACATACATCGCAGTCTCAAATACTCTATTATGATTATGTTTAAACAGAAGCCAGCATGAAAGTAGTGGCACTAGGAAAAATGGAAGCAGATCCAAAAGAAAAAGAAAGCTATTTAAAGTAAAGTACAAGAGCTAATTACTGCAAGCCTAAAATCTGGGAGAAATTTTCCTGTGTGTAAAGGGCCAGTACAGGTCCTGTACATCAATTAAGCCTACTTAAACCACATTTTTAAGGCTTAGACAGGATTTATGCAGTGCATAAGCCTGAGGCTGGCTGTCTGCATGTGAATTTCATCCTCCATGAATATACCTGTCAAGATATCTGAAATCTGAACATTAAGGACATTGTTAGCAAATCAAAAGCAAAATTCTCAGACATTGCCACCTCAATTGTATTTGTCACCCTTCCCTTTCTCACAGCAAAACAGAGTAGTTGTACGCACTAAGTAAGTGCAAGCAACTGTCATTACAGTACTTAACTTTCATATTTAAGATGCCCTAAAAAGGAAGATGGACAGCACTTTCTGAAGAAAAAGGTTGTTTCTTTCTCTTTAAAGAAAAGGTCACAGTGGTACTCAATGAAATTTATTTTTAGGTCAGGAAACGCAGGGCAGGACAAAGACTGTACTAAGCTCCCAAGATACCAACGCCTTCGATTACCTGTTTTGCTCACATAAATGTAAGACTTTAAATGCATGATTAAACTGCAGTATCTAAAGAATTTAAATTTGATCCCTGATGAGCAATTATTTAGGATTCATGGATTCTTAGTAATTACAGGTTTCTCTGTTGCTCTAAATTTCTGAGTTAGACTGTCATTTCTAAGGAATACCGTGTCTTGGAAGCTAGAACCTCTGCTTTTTCCCAGAATTGAACAGAAACCGTTTTTTTTATTTGACATTTGAAACATTTTGGCAAGATTCAATTACTTGGATCTTTGCTAAATTATGAAATAAAGGAAAGCCTACTGGAAGCATTTTCCTCATAATTCTTGGGGAAAAAACATTGATACTCCAGGTGTGGAATTTGCACTGAAAGCCTACAGAATGCAGACCTTGTCTTCTACTAGAGTATCCCCTATCAGGTCTTATCTGATCTATCAATGATACCAGACTTGAGAAGCTTTTTTTCTTCTCTGTGCACTTTTCTCGCATTTCCCTATGTTTTCTCTCATCCCAAATTGCCAAAATATCACCACTGCTGCATTTAAATTCCTCTTGGGAATTTACATGTTCTGCAATTGCAATGCCTGCAGGACGCACAGTTACAACCCCCACCCACCACTCCCGCCCTAGGAAACCTCTACTTATCCTTATATCTGGATTTTTTGGCAAACATAGCCTTCCATGTATCTCTCTCATTTCATGCCTTTGTACAATGCACTGTGCTGCACCAGCTAAGCATTAAAGCACTAATTCCATCTCTATTCAGGAAAGCACTTAAAAGAGGTGCTTAAACAGCTGCTTAGTTGACTTCTGTGGGTCTTATGTACATGTCTAAATCCTTTCCAGAGCAACCTGCCATTGGTTCTAAATAGTTAATGAATACTCCATTCTGCTATTATATCTGAACGTGACTTCAGAAAAGTTGTACATGTCAATAAGAGCAGAATTATCCTAATAGTATACTGTCAGTTCACACTGTCAGTTCATGGGCATCTAACTTTAGATGCCCAAATGGGAAGCTTAATTTTCCTGGGATCCCAGTACAGTCAGTACAGAGCAAAAGCTCCTTGAGGAGGAAATTCAGAATACTTAATGTGTTGTGCYGAATATTCCCCAGCATTAATAATTCAAGAACACTTATGAGCTCAGTTTTCTATCATGTTGATTCACAGACTCCTAACCATGGGGATGATTTGCACCGTACTTTGATTCTTCAAATTGGGATGGGATCACAAAATTGATTTTGCTTGTAATTCACTGATCTTTGACATATTTGGGATGCTTCAGAACAGCACATTTCTATAGAGACAACGCACTCCCAAAAAGAGATGACACCTAGCTGAAAACTTCCTCCTGTAAGTATGTTAGATGTGCAAACTTCATCAATGATTGTATTTAATAAATGCTGTAGCAGTAAATGTCTATAGATTAAGAGCACTATTCTCAAAGGGCCACAGCTTCTAATTTCTTTGAAAAACAGACACAATCTACATCATGATAAATTTAATTGCGCTTTAATTACCAGTTAGCTGAATAGCATGAGATGTGTATGTCTTCATTTTTTAATAGCTTCTGCCACTTCCAGCAAACTGTGGAAAGAAATAATGGATGCCCTGAGTATTCTTTCTGTCGGCTTCTACCAAAATTAAAAAAAGACTAGAAAATCAAAAAGAAGATTCAACTTCTTCTGGATCAGTCATAATCCAGGAGGAACACTAGCAATAATGAATATGGATATACAAATGCAGCTGCAGCATTCACATCAGTGGCAAGCTAATGCAAAAATTTGCCCCTTTGGTTGAGTTCTGCTACATTAAACTGATAAAAAGCCCTTGGCCGGCTGACTCAAGGTTGCTTCTTTGTTTTATAAGGTCATAGCTTTAGCACTTGAAAAATATTCTGTATGTTGCAATATTTACCACATTTCCTTCTACAGAGACTTTGTAATCATCCAGGAGTAGCACAGAATATTGTATTTGTAGAGAAACCCTAATGAACAAGAACATATCAGCATTTTAAAGGATTTTATTAAAAGGATATATAACCAATGAGAAATGTTAGGCTAGATATAGAGCAGTCTAGCCTGGCTTTTATACCACACTCTGCATACAGTGGCACCTGAACAGCATACAAAATGTATAATCTTACAAATCTGTGTTTCTTCTCCCCTTTTCTAATGAAAATGGTCAGGAAATTTACTTCATTGATACCTCTATTGCAAAATCAATCCATCTCTATTATTCATTGAATATCTCGAGTGCTTAATTTTTCTCTCCTCAAAACTGAGATCAAATTTACATTAAAAAAAAAGTGTTTCCCTTTAGAGTCATGGGAAAACAGAGGCAAACAGCATGACTTCATTTTGGCCCCAATGTCTGTTGTTCATGCTGATATCAAGCACAGGAAAATTTCCTAAGTATAACAGTATTGCTGAATTATTTAATTCAATACATGCTATACCATATCTTTGGGGAATTAGCAAGAATAAGAAGTGTGTGATAGGGAGAAATCATTCATCTATCCATTCTCTTAAAAAGAGGATGAAAGGCAAATGTATGTGTGAAGCTTTGTGCTCCTTACCATAATAGATATTTTGACCCCAGGATAAAAAATGTACATTAGTTGCAAATGTAAACATTCCTCTTAGGACAAGGAAATTTTACCTCTGGCAAATCTGTATCAGGCACAGTAATGCAGACTGCTTTTTTAATTATTATTACTATTTTTTTTATTTTTTTAAGAGAAGAGTTATCTAGTGAAATTGTCACACAGTGCCTGATATGAATTTTTCGAAGATGGAGAACACAGTATTGCTCATTGTGATAAATCCTCTCCACTGCTTTGCTGGGAAGACACATCAGACAAGAAAATATTTGGCCTCCAAAGATAGAGAACTGTCAAGGCTGAAATCTCAAAATGCTTCCACTTTGTTATCACATCAGGAATCAATATCACACTGAAAGTGTAAACGAAGCAGAATCAGGTATTTTCATTTTAAAATTAGGAGAGTAAAGAACTTGAAAGAACCAGTACATTTTCTCCATACTGCTTATGCCATAGTATTCTATGTGGCATTTTCAATGTCCTGTTGTGATGAAGAGTAATAATGAAAACCAGGCAAAAGGCACATGCTTAGCTATATGGATAAAGCACCTATTAAAGCACAGTTATCCAACTTGATAACTTAGTAGATAAGAGACATTCACTGGAAGCAAGTAATTCTGAGCTGCATCTTGCATGTATAGATATGTTTAAAGCCCCCAAGTTTCTGCTGCAATTTGCATCATGAAGACAGATTGCAAAATAAAAGAAATCTGTTATGCTATCTTTTTTTCCTGACAGGCGTGAAATGTTGGCTTCTTAATAGCAGAATATTAATTTTTAAAATGAAACCTTGGAAAGCCTCGGTGTTTCTGTAGCATTTTAAAGTCAGATAGACTAAAGGTTACAGGGAGGTGAATATTCGTCATCACTTTCTTACAGCTGTGCTCTTTTATTCCCACAGGTTTTTGTACACAGTATGAATTTGCCTAGCCAATACAGCAGTGAAGGAAGAGATTAGAACACGGATAGCTAAAGAACTGTTACATGAGAAGACAGAAACATTAGCTGGTGCAGCACAAGCATTTTTTGGAGGATTTCCATTTGAGAATAGTATTCTTCCTGAGCGCTTGTTGTATTTCCACTGTCCGGAATGATTAATCACAAAAGCACTGGTATTAAATCAGTTAGCACAGTTGAAACCCAGCAAAATGTGTCAAAAGTAGATGAATTTAACCTTGCAGTATTCAAGGAACAGAAGCTATACCCTGGGGCATGTTAGAGAAGTACATGAATAGTAATTATCTAAAAGGAGATAACCAACATGGATTTAGAAAGGCAAGAGCCTCCCTAACTAACCTACTTGACCTTTATCATGAGGCTAAAGACAAGGCTGATAATGGGCTCTGCAAATAAAAGAGTGTTTGTATTTTCAGGGGGTCATGTGGGCATACACAACAAATAGATGAAAGAGGTGAAAAGAAAATAGCTTTATAGAAAACACTGAAAACTCATAAGAAAGCATGTACCACAAGGAACACCCTTAACCCTCCATCATCCACTGAGGCGCACACAGATTTTCTGCAACCAGGCCACATAAACTGTAGTCACAGAGTGCGAGTTCCATGGGAGCAGATGGTCCGTTTAAATCTAAGTAATGGTGAAAAATGTACAGAATCTGCAGGGGACTCAGCATAGACCAAAGTTTGCTTTACAAGACTAAGCAGCTATAGTACATGAAATCCCTTTCTATGCTAAACTGCTGTTTTTTTTGTTTTTGTTTTTTAGTTTCTTTATCTTTTCAAGACAGCAGATGAACCTGGACCTGGAGCAGAGAATGCTAGAGAAGGGTAATATGGGTAAAGCTACTCTCCAGAATAATGCCAGTCTTGAAACTTCTCTTCTCTGCTCTTCTACCTCTGCTAGGTTATGACAGTCTGCAGATGTTCTGGGTGGGAAATCTTTGGGCCACAGTAAAGTTCTGTCTTCTGACAGCCACATCCAAAGCCCACAGGCTTTGGGGTTGATTGATCAGTGGGGACCACATCCTAGAAAAGTTTCACTTCCCTCTAATTGAGTGCCAGGGTGGTCATCTCTCCATTTCTCCTCTCTTCACAGGAGCTACTGGAATTTTTCCCTCTTCTCTGGTAAGAGTAGAGGCCACCAGTGATGATGCTGCATTTGTTGGCTGAGGTTGCTGGGATGCTGGGGGATAAAGGAGAAGAAATTACAAAAAATGCTCCCCCAAACTCATTCTTCACCAAGGCATAGAGAGAGGAGACAAAAAATGAAGATAAACAGGTCAGAGTTAGAGAAGAAGTAGGGAGTGTGAGAAGAATCTCAGAGAGGAAGAAACCTGATCCAAAAGACCTCCCTAAGGTCACCTACTAAGGCAAAGAGAAAAAGAACCTGAACCAAAGGATGCTAGAAGGAAAGTAATGATTCACACTGTCTCACAGCATGCTTCAGCAGATCTTTAAACCCTAAAGTGAAAATGCTTCATGCTCCTTCCTAAAATGTTCCCCGTATCACACCCTGCTTTCTTTACCGACGGGACAGCAGTCATAATCAGCTTTCTTCCACAGGGTCGTAAATACCCTTGCATGTTACCAGTTCCCTCTCCTTAGGCAGGCAGGCTAACAAAATATACCTGAGTCTGTGTTCTTGCATGGTAGTCAGTGCAACCTGTGAAACAAAACAATTCTCTCAGGTCTGATATCAGGTTTCGCAGCCTTGAGAGAAGGTTCATTTACTGCCATGACCTCATCCAGAAGTTAAGTAAGAAATTTTGAACAGCTGGATTTTGACTCTAATCACTGTTGCTAGGGGTAACATTGGATCCAGCACAAACACATCACATTACTACCTTCTTGTCTTTGTTTCACAATGAATTTTTTAGCTGGCACATTTTAGGGAGCTCAGGAACCACTCTAAAGAGTGAGGAACAGTGGTACAGTGGTACCATTGTATATTGTGTGAGGACCTTATGTTCATATGCTAAAAAAAAGAAACTTCTACAGATAATATTCATTTGTAGTTGCGAAAAAAATCCTCTTGCAAACATTCAAAGTATTTGACCATTTAAACAGCACCTGGAAACATTGCTTCTTTTTTCTTCTTATTTCAGAAGTGTCCTAGAAGCAGCATGGAATATTCTGTTCTTTGCTATCAAGTGGAACATATTTGCCTGCATTTTTAACTGAATTTATCAGGTCCCTGACTTTGTTCCACAGTCCCTCACAATTTGAATTCTACTGACAAAAATGTTCACAGCATGCATAATCCAGTCATATGTGTGAATTTTTAATGTTAAAGCCTGGATCCTGTAATTAAAGCCATTAGTGAGGATCCCAAAATGGGTTTGTGCTTGCCCAGAAACTTGCAGAACCATAATCTTCATTTTTTAATGCCATTACTTGGCTGGAAGTGTCTTAGTGCTCAGCTAGTATGGAAGTAGAAACAACAGCATGCATTTTACCCGAGGGATAGAAACGGAGCTCTGGGTTTCAAAGGTTCACAATAAAGTCACAAAGTAAAACATGTTAAAATATATTCATTTAAAGAACTCCACTTAAAAATAAATCTGAGAAAAGTGCAAATCTGCTCATGACTCTTGCAAGAGTAGAGAAGAAATTCAATTTGTGAAATGAATTAGCTGTTACTCATTGCTTGTTCAGCTCTAACCATAATTTGCTTTGTTCAGGCCCAGTTCTGACACTACTGATGGAGGCTCATAACCTCTGACTGAGTTCAGTCATGTTGTGTGGGACTGGCACACTTTCAACTACTGATAAGTCAGTACTGGGGAACTATAAAATGCAACATGGTGATATATCCTAATGTAGTGATTCCCAGAGTTTGGTCCCCTGATATCTGCTTTGGGTTATGCAAGAGTTTTCCCCTTGAATCAAATATCTCAATTCTAGATATTCAGAAAGCATCCAAAGATGAATATTGTGTGCAGCAGGGGCACCATCCTGGCTGTGGAAGGGAAGATAGTATTTGTGGGTAAACAGAGGCAGGAAGGAGAATCCTGTGCTGCTGCCCATCATTTGTGGCTTGCCTTCTGAGTGTCTAATGTGTCTTTGCAAAAAGAAGTTGATGGTCCACTGCCCTAAATCTGTAAGTAAACTGATCAGCTAAAGCTATCTAATCAGTATTAGCGTACCTAGCAAACTGAGATGTCCAATTCTCATTGTTTAGTTACATCAACAGGAGAAACATCCCCCCCTAAGTTTAAGTTTTCCATCTATCCCTGCTATACTTTCTCTCAAGCTGCCCTTCACACCTAGAAGAAGCTTCCTACAAACATCTATAAAACTACTTCATTAACCTTCTGCAAATTCCTCATTAAAACTCCTCCTTGTCATAATTCCTTGGAATGGCCGGATGATGGGGGAACTGGTAACCTCCCTCATGCCCACCAGTAGTCAGAGAGTCTAAGGCTGGAAAGGACTGATGTGATATCKGGTCATACTCTGTCTTATTGTTAGCCTGACCTTCCCCAACCTCCTGGCTTGGTCTTCCTCTGTGAAAAGAACCATTTTTAACCTGGTAACAAGATTTATGGAACCGTCACCTGTCTGTCAGTTCTTCTCTAGTAACTTCTGAATCCCTTGGCCAATTTCAACTAAATTTGACAGAGGAGTAGAAATTTCATAGATGTTTTAGTTCCTACAAAATCAAGAGAATAGAAGAGAAAGCACTACCAACACTGCTTTCCCCAAGGTAAAGAACACAGTGTGAACGTGCCTCTTATTAGATATGAGGGAATGCAAGCAGGAAAGATATTATAAATTCTCCTAACATGGGAAATGCTTTAGAGTTTGTGCACTACAGAATCCATTATATTGTCTCTCTAGTGTGAATTCTCTGACGTGTAATAAGCAGTGAGTTGGCACTTCAGCATGGCTATCATTCAGTCAACCAGCATAAAATGTCAGTCAATCAGAGACAAAAATCTAATGGAAAAAAGCTCCCTTAGTTCTGAAGACCAGAGAACAAGTCATTTTTTTCAGTGCCTGCATGGCTCCAAGCACCCTAGCATAATGTTTGTGGCTAGAGCTCCTCAGAGCTATAAATGTACAAATTATGAACTCATAACAAGTCACTGGAGTTGCACTAGAGGGAAACCAATACACATTAAAATAGAATAAGGGTCACTGTGTATAGGAATTTGCTTACAGACTGTATCTGATGAGCACACCCCTGAATTTTTACAGAGAATGTTGGTGATATTTTTACTTTAGAGCTGACAGACCACTACCCCTAGCTTCTTACGGCCAGAAGGTGTCCTGGCATTAGACTCACAGCTATCATGAAGTACTGTTGTGTGTTAACAAGCAGTGAGAGGTTACAAGCAAGGTACTGAGCTAGCCTGAGCACCAGGCTCTGAGATCCTGTGATTTGAAGAGTCCACAGACTGCAAAATTCCATTATACTTATTGTACATGTTTACAGCCAACTTTGGTGTATGCTTGTACGTTTATGGACAGCACTTCAGGGAAATCTGTGGCTTACAAAAGGCAGGCATTTAAATGTAAAGAAGAAAAACATCTCCTGAGAGATTGTTGGTAGCTAGCTGGCTTCAAGAAGAGAATAAACCAGACAACGCTCTATAAAGTATTTATATTTAATAATATTTTTAAGAAACAATGCATTCTTCTTATTAGGCATACAAGRTTAGATGCATCTTACACAGAAATTACTTGACTCTGGTCACTGGTATGATTTGYATCAGCTGTAAGTTAAAGGTTAGTAATAGTTTGGCCAAAAGGGCACACACAAGTTGTTGCCAGGGACGAAGCATGGCAACATGCAGTGACATAGAAGGCAGATCAGGGATATTTTCATGCTAGAGAAGGAACAATGGAGGAAGCTATTAAAAGCAAGGCAATATATAAATCAGGGCTTGCTTTTTCAGACTATGACAAACCATCCCTAACACTTCTGTTATCAAATACATTGCATTGCTATCTTAGCCAGTGTCAGCCAGAGTCTGAATTTTATTCTCACTCACTATTTAGACTTATACTTACAGGACAAACCACCTTCATTTTCTCTAACTTCCAGTTAGATGCTGTCATTACCTGAGGTCTCTCTGATCCACCAACATCTCTGGTTTCTCTTTCAAAATATTTTGAAGTCAGGAGTCACCATACTGAAGTCAAGGAAAGATGAAGTTTTTTGACCCCACATGTAAAAAGAGTTTCTGAGGAGTGTTATTCAAGTACATAATATCAGCTTGTTGAGGACTACCATTTGGAAAAAGACCAAATTTCTGATAAACTCCTATAGTGCACAGTGTGCTCCGGAAGTAGAGGAAAATAATATAATTGGACAGTTTCAAAGTTATTAATCATAAGTTCTTTTTTCATTTCCCTGATCTCTCACTTGTAGTTTTCTTCACTGATGTTAACTTAAAGAGCGACAATAAAGATTTTTTTTTTTGCATTATCCAGAATCTCTGTGCTTAGAAAAAGAGTGCCTCATGAAATCTTATCTTTGCTTTCTGAACCGCTGGGTCACATGACTTGTAATCTCCACTAGGCTATGAAAAGCAAGTACCTTCATCTGCTGAGAATAAAGTAAAATTGTGAAACATGGGTACATTAAAATTAAAGAGCAGATGATGCTTCATTGACCTCACAGAGAATTGGAAACATCTGTCAACATATCATAACAAAAACTGCTACACTGAACAAAAGTCATAAGCTCAGATCTCTTACTTACAGAGAAGTTTCCTAATTTAAAAGATAGGTAGATAAAAGAGAATCGGGTTTGAATTTATGAAAGTGTCCTTAGCCATAAAAAACTGAAGAAGAGAAACAAACTACAGAATCCACATATGCAAGTTTCATGTATTAGGTGACCGGAGTATGAGCGTACGATTGCTGCACTGAGGTACATGAGAGAGGAGGACTTGTCACTGCACTGCTGCTGGATTATGTATCATCTAGCAATAAATTATTGCAGCTGACTTTTCCCAAGGATCCTCACTGTTGGATGCAACAGACACAGAGAGGGAGACAGGCAACAGTTAGTGCACCAGGGTGGGGAGTATGAGGGAGTGGTCAAAAGAGTGAGTGTCCCATCCAGTGTACGAGACCTGACAGCTCTGAAGGTACTGGGGATGCTTCCGTATGACTCATCTACAAGCTACCTACAACTGACTGATCTACAACCAATACAAGAGATGAAATTCTAGCCCTAATGAAGTAAAAGAGAATTTTGCCAGTAATCACGACAGTGCCAAGTATTCCACCTGATGGCTTTGAAGTTTTTCCAAACGTATAAGCCAAAGATTATATTTGCTTTGACATATGAAAGACTGCAGACTTGAACAAGTCTCTCGACTCTGTCCAGACAGTGCAGTAAAAGCAGCTGTTTATGCAAAGCTTTTTTTAATGTAACTTTCAAGTAACATTGATGTTGAAGACATGATTCAAGATTTCCTTTGTTTTCAAAATGAAGCCCTCATTTTTACTGTGGTCATTTTTTTGCTCCGTATATTGAAAATAAAACAAAATAAATAAAACAACCCAAATCAACAACAATTCTGTAGCATAAAAAGCAGGAATGAAAACAAACATATCCACTGATACTGTGTAAATTCCATTAATCTAAAGCAACCACTGAGATGTAATATCAGAGAGCCCTATGTCTGTAAAAATGCAGATGTTGAACTCTGATGACATCATTTCTAAGCAGAATATGGACCTCAGAATAAACAAATATATTGGCTGCTCTTTATGACTTTCTTTCACCTTCTTTATACTTCCCCCTTCCACTCAGGGCACTGAGAAAGGGCTGAGCTTCCCCCCCTAGCTGTGTCCCTGAGGTGAAGAGCCAAATGACAGAATACAACTAGTGGTAGGAGCACCAGAATTTACCAAACTCTCTGTGGATTATGCCACCCCAGTAAGTTAGGTGTGCAGCTTGTTCCCACCCCTGGGACATTCACAACAGCTCCTGGCCATGTGGACTTTTTGGTGCCTAGTAATACATTTGAAGATGAGCTTCAACCTTTCTCTCTTTATAGGCACTCCTCTGTCTGGCCTCTTACTTTCCAAAAACTTGTAGGAACTTCATATGTTTGAGATCTCTGTCTTGCAAGCTGCTAGGTAGCACTAACAAGCAAAGACACACACAACACAATCCGCATTTACACTGAAATGTCTATAACTTCCTAGCAGTTGCTACAAGACCAAGCACTTACTGGGGCAATAAATGGCATTCTTCCAGTATGTTCCTGACCTTTGCTGTTCTGCTTTCCTGTGCTCTGGGCAGAACAAATATGCGTGATATAATATTGCAAGGCAAAGTGGTGGGGGGTTTCGTTTTGTTTTTTTTTAATTGGGATTTTTTGCAACTATCCAGATTTTGCCATACTTCTTTGCATAGTCAAGATTCGCTTATTTTTGAAGAGGACTGACCTTTATTAAGCCTTTTGAAAGCGTGTTTTCCTCCAAACACAAAACAGCACATGCAAACTGGCTCCACAGAATATTATATACTATACCCTGAAGAATATATAAAAAGTGTAGCGATTTTAAGGTTAACAAGAGACTACAGCACATTTCATGAGTAGAACTATATTTCCAGAGACACTTTTTTTAATGCTATTTCTTACTCTGCTCACCCAGGCAAATCTCTTGAAATCAGCTGAAACAGTATCTATGCTGCAGGTACAGTAAATTCTGCATTACACAGAATGCAAGATGTTAGAAATCCACATCCTCTTTTTATTTTAACATATTCATTTGATTGTTTTCAAGAAAACAAAAAACAGCCTTTTAAAAGTCTATTGTTTCTTTTGATTCTATTATTAGTATAAAATATTAGGATAAATGACAGTGTAGAACGTCTGCAAACTCCATGCTGAATTTCAACTTAGTGCAAATTTTAGAACAGCAAAACTAAGAGTTTTTACTTGTTACTGAACCACTGTCTCAGCCACAAGGCACACAACTCAAAATCTGTAAAATGATCAACGCAGCTAGTAGAGATTTGCACAGCCACAGGGACTTTCCAGATCTTCTCATGTTGTTTACTATTTCCTCTGATTAACAAATGGTGGAACTCAGAAAGTCCCCATTAACGATATAAATGTAATGTCTCCTTTACATATATACCCTGGTAGAATTCAACTCACAACTATAGCCATTGTCTATAAAACCCTACAGTATATTTAAACAGACCAGTAGGATGGTGAGCATCTTTCTACTAAATGTTATAGATTTCTTGAGTTGTTTCTGCAGAGCCCTACCTCATTTTTACAGAATACTACCGGTTTATGCTAGAATTTTAAGAGATGCCTGCTATGGACATAATTTTCCATTGAATTCTAAGGAGACTCCAGCATCTTATTCCCATATATTGTTGTAGAATCCTTAATCTTTTTTTCAGTTAAGATATTTACACAAAGACACTGCGCTTTTTACCCATTGCATGATAGAAAGGACACCTTTTTAAGTAAAAGACCCTCCCTGATGAAGTCCTGTGCACATATTGATGTTGGTTCCACACCTGCTGCTACTGAACCTTACTGACAATTCAGGCATATGTTGCCAGTGTTTATTTAGGTTAAAACAAGGAAGCATCCAACAAAGCTGGTAGAAGCTGCACTCTTTCATGAATCAGTCTATTTTACAGGTTCCATCTGCTCTTAAATGATTCCCAGAGAACAAACACTGTGTCACTATACTGCATATTTCCATTGCACTATCCCAAACACACTTAAGCTGCTGACAGATTAATGCTTAGTTCACTTGTGGCATACATTCTTGGGTTCTTACACATGTTCTTATAAGGAAATGGAACTCACTAAGCACTTAATCACAAACTGGGGTAGAGTTATTGTACTGAATACAATGGTCTGACTTAGTTTCAGGAACTGACTAAGGTATCTCTATATAAGCCATTGCTGTCACTAGCACTGCCAAAGACACTGGAAATCAAATCACATTTGTAAACCTCAACTAAACAAAACCAAGCAAAAATTTGCCAAAGGGCATCCCTTGCCTGGGGGCTGGAGATGAGCTAGCTAAAGAGTGTTCAGAAGTGACCAAAGGGGCTGCTTGCTCTGTTTACTGGAATGCAACTTGTTTGGCTTAAGCATGCATACATTTGTTTCAAGTAAGCCATTACAAGTAGACCTTGATAAAATAGTTAGGAAGACAGGGAATAATAGGCAGGTATAAAAAGCAACAACAACAAAAATAAAACACAAACCAGCTTGCTAAAGTCATTGCCCAGAGCAATCCAGACTGCTGGGAATTTACCTAGCTCAGAAGCAGCAACAGCAAGAGAAACTGGCATATGGAACGGGTATGTGAATACACACCGTGAATAACTGCATTTGAGCCTGGGAGAAAGGCACAGTTTCATGGAAGAACTTTGAACTAGATCCTTACCTGATGTAAAGCAGGCTTGATCCATTCAGAATAGCCGAGAACTGGACCTTTTGTCTTACAGATGTAGACCTTGTTTAAATATCAGGCACAAAAAGGATGGGATAGTTTTTTAGGGTGACTATCACAGAAATTGTAGGCAATTTTTCTTCCTCATTCACATAGTTTTTCATTTGTTTAAGACCTGGCAAATGTGTGTCCAGTTCTGACCTCCGAAATAGATGGGTTACAAGAAAACATAGTGCTTGATTCCCTAACCAGACAGTAATCCTCCCACTACATACACCACACCATTATCACCACCAGTGAAGGCCTTACCCTGCTGAACTGCATGTATTGCCAAGATCTTCAGTGAAATTGGGATCCACAAACCACCACTGATTTCTATGTTTTTATTTATCAGCAAATTTGGTGTCACACTTCCCTCACTTAACTTAGCAGGGTCTGAGTACAATTTGCTGTGGCTCTTTATCAATGTCACTGGATGCATTAAATGCCCTGTCCTTGATATTTTTAAAATGCAAAGCTCAGACACAGTAAAAGTCCTAGTCACTGCAAACAGGAAGGGAATGGTCACATCCCACTGCAGTACCTGGAGTTGGTCACAGATGGACACAGCTTAACACACCAGAGGTGCATAACCACTATACTTCATTCATGGTGGTCTTCAAGGTATCAGTAGACCCAAGTACTTCTCTGGGTCAACACCGCCCCCAGAAGAGGGCAGTGAGTTGAAAGCATGAAGGAATACTTAATAACTTAAAAATAACAATTTTACTGAAAGTCAGTATACTTCTATTTGTTTCACAGATTAATGTTGATGCTCTGTTACAGGAAAAAGACTTTTCAAAATTTTTTTTCTCTCTCTCTGTACTGGCACAAGCAACCTTGCACAACTTGATAGCATCTCTTGATAAATATCCAGCATTGGTAGTGCTCACCTGTGCTGCAAACATGCCAGCAAGACAATACACAGATGAACTCAATCCAGATGGGCAGCAACAGATAAAGGCTTGAGTATGCATTCAGGATGTTATCGCACTGCAAGCATGTAAACCTGCTTTTCATCTCAAAATTCTCAGATGTTGAACCGGTAGAGGTAATGTTACCCAACTTGGCTACACATTTTGAAATCCACTGAAAAATAAGAGGCCTTACTCCTGCCCAGGACTGAGACAAATTTCTAAGATAACTTATCTCTAGCCATTCTTGTCATGATAGGAAGCAACTAACTAGTATGATATTCCACTGGTCATAACTGACTTTGTGTGATTTTTTGGAAGATTTGAGAAGTTATGCTCTATTTCATGGGACACAATGCCTGTGTTTCAGAACACCGCAAACAGTACTACATGAAGTAATTTTCCCTTCCTACCAAAAAAGATCTCCAGTCATATTTACATCAATATTTTTAAAACATGCATTTCATGTCACTGAATAAAAAGAATTTTCCAGAAAATGCAATGGTAAACCTTGCAAATTCTCTCTATGACAATAGAATTAATCTCCTAAATGGTTTCCCTTTTTATGACCGTATATACTGAGCCTTTTGTTTTGTAGCAATGTAGAATCTAATTCCATTTTTCAAAGTCTGCCAAGCACACTACTGCATGAAAAGATTTTCTTTTCTTATTCTCTTTTTTATTTCATAAAGAATGAACTGAGTGGAAAGGCCTGCTTTAGGATGCTTCTACTTGTTGGCTGTCGCTTTTGCCAGTTCTCAAAAGACTTTTGAAATGCTGGCCAGCCTTAAATGTATGTTAAATCCTTAGTGTGCATCATTCAGCATACCTGAATTAATATGGAAATATATTCATGATGTGGCTGTAATGAACACACTTTGATTCCAGAACTTTATCTTCACTTCTGGCAACCCATCAACCATATCTTCTAAGAGTGTACTAAACTGCTAGAGAAAGCTGCTTTTCCTCTTAGGAAAGCGTTTGCAACTGTGACAGTATCTGTTTTCTTTGCTCACTCTCCTTTTTATCTTTTGTGATGATGGGAGAAGTTAAAAGCAAGGGTAGGAGGCTTTTCCCCTCTAATTTGCTATTTCTGTTGCTTCTTTTACTTGTTCTTTGGTTCCCTATACTCTTCCCTCTCTCCTTTACTGGTCATGTGTGCATTGTATTCCTCAGTCTTCCTCAAAGTTGACTTCATTTTGTTTCTATTTTTATTATTCACTAGTAATTTGCTTATTTTTCTGAAGGTGAATTTTTTCTCTGATATATTTATCTTCCTGTCATTTTTGTCAGCTTTTATGGTCCTTCAGGCAGCCTATTTTCTGTTTCTCGGAGCCTTTTCCCTTAGCAGTGCCGTGTCCTGCCTTTTGTTAGCCTGTCCAACATCTATAATCAGTTACTGTCTTTGTTCAGCTCCCCAGCCACAGCCATTTGCTTTCTGTTGCCTCCTTCTTGCTTTCATCGTCAAAGTCACATTACCTAAGGTGGTTCAGTGGTTCACGCTTCTGTGTCTTGCCTGATGATGAAATGACAAACTGAGCCAGAGAAAAGAGCTGCCAGTGTACTCAGGGAACAGCAGAACATCTGGGAGGGGGGTGGGAGGGTGAATCACCTGTTTAACTAAGGGAATGGATTATTTGGGGCTTAGCAAAAAAAGGACCTGAAAGTAATGATATTATTGGGGGCTAGATGAGCGGACAGTGAGGTGGACTGAGAACTGGCTGAATGGCAGAGCTCAGAGGGTTGTGATCAATGGCGCAGAGTCTAGTTGGAGGCCTGTAGCTAGTGGTGTCCCCCAGGGGTCAGTACTGGGTCCAATCTTGTTCAACTTCTTCATCAATGACCTGGATGAAGGGACAGAGTGCACCCTCAGCAAGTTTGCTGATGATACAAAACTGGGAGGAGTGGCTGATACACCAGAGGGCTGTGCTGCCATTCAGAGAGACCTGGACAGGCTGGAGAGGTGGGCGGAGAGGAACCTCATGAAGTTCAACAAAGGCAAGTGCAGGGTCCTGCACCTAGGGAGGAATAACCCCATGCACCAGTACAGGCTGGGGGTTGACCTGCTGGAAAGCAGCTCTGCGGAGAAGGACCTGGGAGTGCTGGTGGACACCAAGTTAAGCATGAGGCAGCAATGTGCCCTTGTGGCCAAGAAGGCCAATGGCATTCTGGGCTGCATCAGGAAGAGTGTTGCCAGCAGGTGGAGGGAGGTGATCCTCCCCCTCTACTCAGCCCTGGTGAGGCCACATCTGGAGTACTGTGTCCAATTCTGGACTCCCCAGTACAAGAGAGACATGGCACTGCTGGAGAGAGTCCAGCTGGGCCTGTTTAGGCTGGAGAAGAGAAGACTGAGAGGGGATCTTATCAATGTATACAAATATCTGAAGGGAGAGTGTCAAGAGCATGGAGCCAGATTATTTTCAGTGGTGCCCAGCGACAGGACGTGAGGCAAMGGGCACAAACTGAAACACAGACGCTTCCATYTGAACATGAGGAAAAACTTCTTCACTGTGAGGGTGACAGAGCTCTGGAAGAGGTTGCCCAGAGAGGTTGTGGAGTCTCCTTCTCTGGAGATATTCAAAACCTGCCTGGATGCAATCCTGTGCAATGTGCTCTAGGTGACCCTGCTTGAGCAGGGGGGTTGGACTAGATGATCTCCAGAGGTCCCTTCCAATCTCAACCATACTGTGATTCTGTGATTCTGCTACATTGCTGGCTTTCAGAGACATCTGATTAAGGTATTCCTAACAAGATCTTCCATTACGTTTTAGCCATTTCCCTCAATAACCGGTTCATCATACCAGTAACTGTGTGGTCTCTAGGGTATGTTCATTGCAGTAATTTATCTTTTTTCTCTCTCTTGGATGATCTTTTTTTTCTCTCTCTTTCTTCTCTCCATCAGTTCAGGAAATTTCAGCTTTATTCTGCATCATCTATTTTGCTGCAGACCCTCTCTGACCCTCATTCCCTGGTTTCCCAGCCGGATGGATCATCTCACCAAGAACCTGATCACTTACTGAGCTGGTTCTGGTTTGGCACTACTTCCCTTGATTTTCTGGTTCAGCATGGTCCTCTTCCAAGCACTGTCTTTCCACCACTCCCTCTCCCCTGGCCCATTTCATTGTTTCACCTTTTAAACAGATGTCTATGTTCTTCTATACCTTTTTCTCCTTATCTGCTGCTCCTTTCATCTTCCCTCTATCACAACTGTGTTTTCCTTTTTAGCAACATTACCTGCACTCCACTTTTTCAATAGAAAAAAAATCTTGCTTTTTCATCTACTTCAGCTATCAGCTTGCTTCAACTGTTTGCCTGTTTAGATACTACAACTTTCCTTTTTCACCAGTGCTCAGACCTCCACCACTAGGAACTCTTAATTGATTTCCACCTTAGAAGTACTGCCAAGTCTCCAGTCTGACAATTTATTCAAAAAAAAAAAAAAGATATTTTATGACTAAAATCAGACTCTTCCTAATTCTCCCCCTAGAGAATGCATTCTCCTTACAATTTCTCTGCTTCTATTTTCTACATGCTCTCTCTTTTGTCTTTTTCATCAGAGACAGTATTGTAAGTTTATCTTTCTTTCCTAATGATTTCCCTCCCCCTTCTCTCTTTTCCACCACTACTTCTGTCTCTAAAATAGCTTTTTCAAAGCAATGCTCTGTTACTGTCAAAGCAATCCAAAACTCTACATATGCTTCATACATATCTATTTTTAACTGTTAGTATCTCCCTTGGTATCACTTCATAATCCCATTTCAGTTCAGGTTCTAACCAAACTTCTGTTTAGAATCTGTATGCCATGAACTCCTTCCTATTTCTCTCAGTAAAATTCACACTAATATTGAGAATTCCCCAAAATTGTTCTCCAAATTGTTCCAGCTGAATAACTAAATATATGTCTCACAACTCATGAGTCTTTAATAGCTGCTCATGCATTTTTAGTTTAATGTATCAGAGCTCTGTACCTGCTTAGAACATGTATAATGTTTAATATTCACTTCTATTTTTGTCACTTGTGTCCTTTAATTGGCGTATAACAGCAAGCAGACTAATGAAAAGAGTTCAGGTAAGTACTGCAGAAGTTAATTTGCAAGTATACACACACACACACACACACACACACAAAAAGGATCTAACACCTTAATCTGAAAGAGACCCTGTAGTGCCAAAAAACCCCTTCTGCAGATGAAATTGCCACTGACAGAGAACCCAGTTCTTTCCAGAACTATGTCTTAAAGCAACTTGGAAATATTACACAGGAGATGGAGAATTTAACACCTGTAGCTGTGTCAGAGAAAAATGAATCTCTGTGAAACTTTGTGATTTAGTTAGGGAGATCATGACCAGCAAAATTCAAGTTCACATAGCTTTGGGGAGAAGCAAAAGGCAATCCTAGAAATGAAAACTTAAGCTAGAAAGCAGCAGTATATGGATATAGAGCTACTGGCTGAGCACTATTAGAAAAATCTTGCTGCAGTGGAGTTGTTTAAGACACAGCCTTAGGCTATGTGATTAGAAATATGATATATACTGAACAAAGTACGGCAAATTAACACCAATGTTGTTGAACAGAAGAGTATACTGGACCACCTGGAGATATCTAAATCACCTCTGATAAACAATTGGTATGACATGAGATAATAAGAAATTTTACTCATATGCACATATGTGAAAATGGGAAAAGGTAGACAATGGAACACTTAGTAGAGCATGCACTTACATAAGTCAGCATGGGTTACAGAGCTTGGTATCACTTTTGGGGAAAACACAGGGTTGGAGAGTCAGGATATGAGAAAAACAACTAGAAAAGGGGAGAAGAATCTATGGTGCTGATGCTACGCAGACATACATAGCAAGCAAGCAACAAAACAGAAAATGCATTTCCTGTGGGGGAAATGGATTGATTGGGGTATAGGTAACTTAGGCACCCGGCTTCACACACAAAACATTTCTTTCCTTTTTGGAAAAAGCCTCTGAGATTGGAGGTCTGTGGTGGAGGGGAAGTAGGAAGGAATGGAGGATGGGAGCGGGATGCTGAAGTGCTTTTATGGATTCCTAAAGATATCAGCCAGGGACAAGCACGCCCCCTGTTTATCTATAAAATAGGTACACTCAAGCCAGAAATTGTGCAAATATTGCTACAAACATATCTTTTGGAGGAACTACCTACCACTGCCCAGAGACAACACACTCCCCAATTCATACTGGGTTTTCCTGCCTGTGTGGTTACAGAAAACACCAACTAAAGTTTACAGTTTTGATGATTTTGTGTGTGTACACTTTTGTCCTTTCAGATCTGCACAAGAGAGATCCAAACTTTTCCAGAACACAAACCACCTTTAAATTTCTGACCAGGTTAACAAATTTGCAACAGGAAATTTTACTGTGAGGCCTGTATTATCTCCATATTCAAGGGATAAAATAAGAACAAAGACAATGGTTAGCCTGTTTATATAGATCTAAATTTTTGGGAAAGCTATGTAACATGTCAATATACAAAATACAGTACACAAGAAGGTCTGATTTACTCTAGGAGATACTGATGCTTGAGCGAAGAGTATTTTAATATTTTTGTCAGACTATAAATATAACTTGTAATATCAATGGTCTCACATGAGGACATCTAACTGCTTCCTGAGTCGCATGTGGTTTGTAAAGATGGTTGGGTCTCCATGAATTTATGCTAATAGTGTCAATTTATTTCATATAATCCACTAAACACAAACAGTGAACAGTGATCTGCTATCAATAACCTTGTGTAGGATGAGGTAAGGGAAAGCAGAGGTGCTTATGGTGCTGTCTCACATTTCTCATGCTTTAGCAATTTGTTACTATCAAGCTCTCTTTTCTCTCTGTTAACTTCCTTTCCCTGAAGGTGCATCAAGGCTACTTGGTGTTATTTATTCAGTTCATAGCAATAACTCCTTGAAGCTCTAATGTGCTGCAATGCTCCCAGCCTTGCACATTCACACGGAGGCAGCTTACTGTCTTAGCAAATGCACCTCTTTCTTCCTTTCACAAACCTTTGATGCTTACTTGACCTTTTTACTATTTCTAGATGACAAACCAATGGAATCATTCATGAAACACAATTAAAGTGGTCCTTTTGAGATAACTCCCAAATCTTAATTTTTTTAGAAAATGGAAAGGATACCCCTGCTATTCAGATTTTTTCCATGAGCTGTACTTTTTAATGTCTTTCAGTTCTTTGGTAAAATTTTTGTGTGTCTCCTCTTTCCACATGTTTTGCTCTAAACATTAGAGATAAATATCCTTGGCCACTTCCCAAAACCCTAGAAAAGACAGCAGTGCTAGATTTTATTCTTTCTGCTCTTTCAATTCATTCTTTCTTTGAATTGCTTTCTCCACCTTCATATTTTTGTCTCCATCTCAGGTGATCCCAGAGGTAAGATTTATGTTTACTACTGATGTTTTATGATCAAGACACTGAACTTTGGCCACTGCATTACTATCAGTGGGTTCAGAACTCTGCCAGCCACGCACAAGTCCTTAGGGGACCTCCCTCAACCAGGGTGCCCATTGGCGCTGACCCTAGGCTTTAACCCTTAATCACTAGCATCCCCCAGTGGCCCTATTTATCACTGCAGTTCACTTTTTCGGAGTTTTCTAGGCAATTTAACTTTCAATGTAAATTTAAGTAAGGTGCCTCAGAACTAGGCAGCACTAGGGACTCTTTTCCCCTCAGCAAAGAACCAGATACATTTGATCAAGGGTAAAGATAGAATTTTTTTATTTATCTTCAGTCATTGCAACTATCACGTGTTTATTATAAAACATACCTCTAAGAGTAGGGATTCTTTGTAAAACAAGAAAAGGGGGGAAAAAATCAGGCAAAAAAGAATTATCTATTTTTACTGTAGAACCTTTACTGGAAAGTCTCGCTGAAGAAGAGAAAATAGGCTGAGTGCATCTTCCAAGAATATTAGGTTCTACAGCTATTCTTTCCTAAGTGGCTTTTTTACAAAATCATAACTCAGAAAAGATACTGTAGCATCCATCAAATTTTAATCTGCCCTCTGATTAAAGTTCACATACTTCGAAACTGTAATCCAGCAAATCTACTGAATTAGAGTTCTAAACCAAAAATCTGCAGCTGACATTTCATTCACACCATTAAAATTCAACTACGCTCCCAGGAAATACGCTGAGTCTTGCTGTGGCCTCCTTCACATGTAACAGTATTTTCTGGGTGGGTGGGCAAAGCACTCTGCGTACAGCATGCCTCAGCCACTGTTCTTTAACCCAGCCCTTTGCAAAAAAACCTGAAATTCTGTTGACCAAGGGTATTTTCCCTGTTCCCTAAAAAGCCTCAGTCCCTGAGGAAAGGCGAAGTAAAGAAATACCTTATTGTGGAATACCTTAAGATGTGGCTGGAAGGGAGAGAGAGCAGAGGAGGCAAACACTGCACCCCTCCATGAAGAGGGTGATGCTTGCAGCAGCCCAGCTGCTTCGTGCTCCAGAAGCAGCGCAGCCCTGTCAGTGCAAGCCCCGTGTCAGTGCTGCTGCAGCGCAGGGAGGACACTGGGGGAAGGATGGGCAAGGCTGCTGGGGGAGAGGCAGGACCACACTGCTGCACAACATTTCTTTAAGGGCTGAAAAGACAAATCTCCTCTCCTCAATGCTGGAGCCCTCCAGGAACTCCTAAGGCTGCAGCAGAGCGGATGAAGGGTTGTTAATTAAAGCAGCCCATCCAAAGATCAATGGGACTTAATAGTTTGGCAGGAGATTAGGTGCTGTGCAGAGAAGAACTGGACATTTTTGCCCTCTCAGTAACAGAATCTCACCAGACTTGTTACCACAGGAGCCCGGAGAGGCATCGGGGCTTTACCCACTCCATTTTACTTCCAAAATCCAATAGGCCCAAGGTGCCACTTAACTACTTCTTTCCCCACCAGTACTCATGTGGCAATAGCTGAGGACACCCTGCAGATTTTTATAACAGATGCATAGTTCCACCATTTGTCTGCAGTGTAAGTACTGGATATTTGAGACAATTAAAAAAAAAAAAAAAAAACCAAAGCCCCGGAACATATGTGCCTTGCCTGCAGTTTAAGGGCCAAGTGCTGGAGTCCTTCCTCAGAGGTAATCTCAGGGAAGTCTGCTTTACTCGGTATCTCTGAATTGGATCCCTCACGAACAGCAGTAACCCAGAGTGTGAACGTGTTAACTGTGACATGGCAAACCCATGTAACACCACTTGCTGATATTCTGTTATTTTGTGGTTAAGGCTCAGGAGGAATTTTGTAAGGAAGTTTATTTTTGCAAGCTGCTGAGTGCTGACTATGATGTGGGGCAGCTTTCGTGTAGGCAAATGTCTTAACTTTTGTTAAGGCTCTTGGACAGACAAACTATTACTGCGACATTTACAAGAGAACTGTGTATAAATTTGGCTTAAACTATTCAGCAAAAGTACTTGTTGCAGGTTTTAACAAATTATGGACAATTACGGTTCAGTGCAAAAAGAGTAGGCAGCTTTTCGTTTTGACAGCCACCAGCTCTCCCTTTCTTTTGGAAGTTCTAAAAATATTTGAGAGGTCCTAAACAATGTTCCTCATAAAATGTTATTGTCTCTACTTAAAGCAGAGAGGTAGGTATTCAGTACGTAGGTTTGACAAAATCAGGTTTATGCAGTTTAACCAACTGTCTCCACTAGTTACACAAAGTGGCTGGTTCTGAAGTCAGCAACCATCATAATGAAAACATACGTGATGATACGTGTCACACAGCAGTGAAAATTAATCCTGCTGCTTAAGAAATGGAAAATGCACAATAAACACATTAACTGAAATTAAGATTTTTTTGGACCAATTCTCTAGAACCTTTTAAAGTTGTAACAATGATTTCCTATTTATATGGACTGCTTGAATTCTCAGGTGATTCCCTGTGGAGAGCAGTATGAATATTTTTTCCAGAGATGAGGAAAAGAAAATAGATAGCTATAATGGAATTGCAGGAGCAGCCAAGCAGTAGATTGATTCAACAGGAGAAATTCAAGGCATCCCAAAAGATTTCGTAGGATTTGCTCTCCTGCTGCTTCAGGTACAATTTGTTGTAATGAGAAACTGAGGATTTTGTTTCACGTGTGTCAAAGCTTATAGTGGTGACTTAAAAGTATAAAGAAAAAACTACAACTGAAAATTTCTCTTAAATAATGCTTTTGGACCAGAAGAGAATAAGGGTAACTTCTTCAAGGCACAAAAAAAGTCAAATTTCTCATGCAAATAGCATTTCCTAAGAGATACTAAYTGAATGCACAAGTCGAAACCTTTCCTTCATCTCCAAACTCCTGCATTAAACAGTTTGAAAACTTCAGTACACTTCGGTAAGCAGAACAGAGAAAGCTTTATTAAATTATCTGATAAAATTGCACTTGGTCTCCCTGTAATCTCTCCTCTGTGAAGAAGAACTGAGTTAACAGGTTATGAAATAAAAAACAAAGGAGATTTTTTTTAATACACGAACACTCAAACAGGCAGTCTCCTCAGTTCAGCCATACGGTAGACGGCTGGCAGGAAGCATGTACTACTACAGTACTACATAAGCCCTATTTGAAAGGTTAAGTAGGACATGCATGGTGTGAATTTCACCCGTAAGAAATCTGAGAATTTCTAGGCACTCATGCCCCCTTGTATGAGACGTCATTAGGAACTTACGGCTTCTGTACAGCTCTGCTCTACCACAGCCTATGTAGATCTCTTGCAAATTACACTATGGCAAAAGCACTGAAATGCTGTGTTGTATCTCAACTGCTGCCCAGAGTTTTATTCAGAAACAGGCTGCCAGATGAAATTTCCTCAGGCAAAATACTGAATGCTGATAGCAGCTTGGTTTGATTAGGGAAAATATGTTGAATCTGAGGTGTTTGCATCCACAGCAGCCCATACTTTTTAGCATTTGCATGCCCCTCACAATTCACAACATCACATTGTGTACTGGAATATCATATGGTAGAGCAGAACTTAAGAGAATAAATGGATGTGCTCACAAATATCTTACCAAAAATTAACATTCGTGTGTGCATGACATCTTCTACTGATGTTCAACACAAGTTAACATTAGTTACAAAAAACCTAAACATCCAGACTTAGAGTTTTAGAGCTTTTAAAACGGGGCAACCACTGACCAGAGCAGGCAATACCAGTCCCATCTCCATTAGCTGACCCAAGTAGCATTACGACTCCAGGCTCCAATCAATCCCAAGACCTACCACATAAACTAGGATCTCCTAGAGCACCTTCACTGACTTGTAAAAGGCCACCAACATCAGAAAGTCTCCCAGCAGCTAGCATAGGAGCAAGGAGAAAAGAACAGCAAGTGTTTCACACCTTGGCCTCTGGGTGTTATCAAAATAAGCAACATGGGCTTTTTCACTTCCAATTGAAACTGCATTTTGTAATGATTTTTTTTATTATTTCTGTGAACTCTATGTATAGTGTATACAGAGTTCATACACTATTTCAGCTAGTTCCCTGTCCTTAAAGCTTAATTCAGCTCAGTATAAAACACTGATATACTCATGGCAACAAAGAAAGAAACCAGAGTAAGGAACCAGAAAGTAAGTTTCCCATTAGAGATGAGGCCAGCATCCATATATATGAAACACTGACAAGCACTACTGCAGGCAACCAGTTATTCTTATAGTTCCTGCTATCATTTTATTTGCACTTACCCTGATTATGCAAGCAGAATGAGAATTCTGCCTCACCTATTAATCCAGAAAGCATTGCAAGATGTACAGCAAGACAGTTTTAGAAATAAAAGCAGTAAGCTGCATTCGGAGAAAACACAATCTTCACTTTTAATGAGAGACCTCTTCTTTGGAAACAGTTGAATCAACTGCATTTCTTACCTGTATGGTCCGAGAGTCCTGCTGCCATAATTCAAAGCTTTTTCCCAGGATCCAAGGTTAATACAGGCATCCATGGCACAGTCAAGCATTTTCAGCTGATAGATATTTGTGTCTGGAAGACGATCTGCATTGCTGCTTAAGAGATTCTGGCATCTTGCCAGAACCTGCTCCCACTCTGTTGTTAGCCTTAGTTAAAGAAATATCTTTAATCAAACAAAAATACAAGCTTTAAATGTTGTTAGGAAGGAGTAAGAGCTGCARGGCATTAAGATAAAAAAGCTACCATTATTCCAGACTCTGCTTCAATTCTTGAAAACATACTTGAACTCGTAAGTGGCAGCTTAGGTAACTATGCTCTGTTTACATTTAGCAAAACAATTTCTAAAGAAGGTAGTATTTCAGCAATGAGGGGTAAAAGAAAGGTGACAAGATGAAAGGTTACTTTAATACATAACAAACTAAAATTCAGGGTTTTGGGTTTTTTTTGGTTGCTGAAATATTATTATTTACTTAAGATACTCCTCCAAATCTTACACCCAAGGACAAGAACCCATGGAAATGCATCTTAACAAAATGTTTCAGCAGCTAAAAAAAGAAATTTCATTTTATGTATTAAAATAATGACACATACTTTCAAGCTGCACAAGATTTTTTTTAGAATTCTCATGAAGTTAGAACCCTTCCTGCAGTTCCTGAATTTTCTTTCTATTTGAAATAAATAGTTACAAAGAGCAAAGCTTTCTTCCATCATCAATTGCTTGCAACAGGAAGTACTACTGCATGTTTCATGCATAAGAAAAAACAGTATCACAACTCTGATGTCTGGTTGCAGTTCAGGTTTAAGAATCTTGGCAGCAAAGAAGATTTTCACCTCCAGGGCTACAAAAAGGTTTTCTGTGTGTTTGGAAGAGGAAAAGTGAGCTGGGGCTTGCATTTGCATTAGCTGGATGTTTGTTCTTGCAAAGCATATTTCCATTACAGTCTAAACTGATTTAATTTCTCTGTGGAGCAGATTCTTCTCTCTCTTATCGCATCTAAGCTGAACACCAATTCTTCCACATTTTAAATAGGTCCAGCAAAGCACCTTTATAGGAGTTCCACAATGTAAGCAATCCCCGGACACCAGAAACATCAACATACACACCAGTAAGTTCAAATCAAATAAAAACAATAATAATAATAATTATAATAACAACAGTAATAACATTGTTTGCATCATAGTCCTTTCCATACAAACAACTCATGGAAGTTCATCAATTATCTCCATGACACTACTGAAAAATATTATTCACTTCAAACCAGCAACGGATTTGAGCAGACAGTGATAATCCTATGATTAAGCAATTAGTCCTTCTTGAACATGGGAATATTTATATAGTTAACTTTAAGAATGTGACCACTACGTGGCTGGGCCAGGATTTATAGCATGGTTGTTACAAGGCTAAACTAATCATTTGTGAACTGCTCTCATGCTCTTGGATTGAAAGAACCATATAAGGGAAGGAATGTGTTATTATAAAATTGCACCTTAACCTTTATATCTCTGGCAAACATCCATGTATTCTTTACAACTGATTAAGGATGGACAAACAGAAGAATGAGGGATATTATTTCCACTTGATACAATTTTCTTAGTAAGTACAAAGTACTGACATTCTTGAAAGATTATCATTTTAGCCGATGCATGGTATTACTCCATGTATTTTAATTTCTCAGCATATTGCTTCATTCGTTCACTATCGTCTAATAGCAAAAGTGTTATATTGCAAAACCTGTTGGGACCAAATTTTCAGATACAGAAGTTGCAAACTAGAAAATCCAACATCACCATCAACAGGATAAAAGAGAAGTTGGCTGTCCTATAGTTGGCTGCCCAGGGCTAGAGGAGCAGCTCTCAAGTAGCTCTTCTGTTGAATGGCCTGGGATACCAAGGAATACTTTCCTCCACAATAATCCCGTTGCACCTGGCTTTAGTTTCTCAATTTGTATGCTTAAACTGGAATTTGGGTATGAGACAGTTCACTCAGATGCATTGTTTCAAATTCTCTGTCTGCAGGTTTAGCAAGACAACACTGTATCAGTTATATTCAGCAGGTCAGGTTTTGGAAATCACTAACTTTCTAAACTGTAGAAACCATTGGTTTAATTTGCTAAAAAAATTACACTTGCAGAAACTAATGACTAAGTGCCTCAATCAGCAAGGAAGGTTTTCTATTCATTCTTGGTGAGCTGACAAATGTCAAGCCTCGTCTCAGGTACTGCACTAGACAGTTCATGCCAATTAGCACTGCTATGGCACTGTGCTGCAATGGAAGGAAAGATGCCACATTTCAAATAGCCCATGTCTGAGAGCAAAAACGGAATAAACAACAAGGACTGATACCTTGTACTCCCGGGTGTTCAATTCATTTTAAAATATCAGTTAAAAGAATAAATTTAATTAAAGACCTTAAGAAAAATTCAGTATGTGCAATTTCTCCTGCAATTAAATATAGAAACATTACATTGCACCAGTAGTCTGGCTCCATACTTCAGATATCAAAATGACTACAACTGCATGCCTATGCTCTTCTAGTAAAAATCATCTTTCCTTGGTGGTTGTTGCTATTCATTAGTTTTTTGATGGAATGTCTACATGATGGCCATTAGGCTCTAATCCTGTTTATTACCGCAAGATCATCTCACCTGATTTGGTTAATTATTACAAATTATTATTATTATTATTATTATTATAACTTATCCTAATGATTTTATAATGTTTGCAGTGACCCTGACTCTGATTATGCCTTTGTTATTGTCATTGCTGTGCAAGGAGTGAGATCCTGGAACTGCTCACGATAGGAGTAATGGGACAAAGAATTTCACAGCTTTTCAGATTGAGCTTTATTACATTTATAAATAGGATTATATGAAGCGGTGGGTTGTGATGGTGGAAGTCCAAACTTGATGAGCCAGAATGTCCCTTCCAGTCCTCCTCTCTCTACCTTGAAGCAGTTCCAGCACAAGTAATTATTATCATTAATACAATTAATATTACATAGTTTAAGCATTAAAWGAATTAAAACGCATTTTAAAACAACATAAAATGGGAAAGCTTAAGGAAATAAAGTCATCTACACTCAAAAGATGAGCAACTTTAATAAAGGGTGTTCTGGATTATTTTCACAACTGAAAGACAGACTGTAGCCTGTCACTAAAAGGATACCTTCTTTTGATTTTGGACATCTCACTCCATTTACAGCATCTTTGACTTCTTTCCAGGCATGTTCTTCACCTGCCAGTTTCTCAGCATCCTGGTTAATGGAAACAAAAGCATTGATGAGAAAACCAGTAAACTATGTGTATACATAATGACGAAAACCAGGCTATAAAAGATTACACTGACAAAAGCAAGTTGCAGGAATTGTATCATGATTGTATTTGCAAATACATAAAAATTCATTTTATTTGACAGTCATCTTCACCCTGTGTTTGCTTGACAGAAAATTACTAGTGAATTAGTTCACTCTTGGACTGCTGATGTAAGTAAATGAGATAATATCATGGAAAACCAAGGCAAGCTTGCAAATATTAAATACTCAAACCAGATATTAAGTTTATAAAAAAAATTATGATCCTCTGGAACAGAGAAACAGTAATATGTGACTTTTTACTACTGAAATAGACTGAGTAAATCAAATTCTCTCAAAGAACTGCAACCTAATACTTCACAGACCCACAGCCACCTTGTAGAAAGGATTTAGTAAACAATTTTGATTAATCATGTTCTGATAATAAGGACTTTACAAACAGAAGGAGGCTACCTTCATTCACTGCAATTATAAGCATGAGCTTATAGGAAAATTCTGCTACTCCAAAAAGTTGAATTTCTGTTTTGTTTTGTAATTCATTGTTATTTCTTCCCTATTCCATTTGACTGTACAAACAATTATATTTTCTTATCACTGTGATAATGAAGGCAAAAATGATTAATGGTTGCAGTAGTAAGAGAAACAGTTTCTTTTTTCAACTCTCTAGCAGCAACTAACTGCACCTGAGGCAAACCACTTGGAAAAAATTTATTAAAGCATCTACAGACACAGCAAAGCATCTCAAGAGATTTTCAAAAGCATCTAGATTTTCAATTTTCATTGCTATAAGCACTTAAATACCTTTAAAAATCTGGCCTTTAAGACACTGTGGTTCATTATCTCTCTCCCTCTTCGCAAAATGCTCTGTTACTCTCAAAAGAGTTATATAAGAGCAAATTCTTTCAGGAACATTTCAAATACAATCCTAAAAAATCAGCCTTCAGCAGGGGTGGAGGTGGGGAGATTAACAGAGAAGGTGTGTTGGAATCTAACCAAGCACTTCGCAATCAATAGATGCTTACTGGGTATCACAAGAGTAACTCTGTTAAAAAGCCTGTATAATCTGTAGCCTATAATCTGTATTTGTCTTGAAGTACATAATTTTCTTATTCCATTGCTCCTTACTTATCCCAAATTCAAAGCAGAAAATATTTACAGTGAGAGCCAGCACTTACTTTCACATTTAATTTGCAGTTGTGTTTTCCATCTGCACCATAAAACGCTGGCTCCTGCGTATCCCTGGGATGATTAAATCAAGATTGGTCTCAGCTGCCCCACCATTCTGCAGAACGTACCAAGGAGGGCAGCCTGACCCTTCTGCATTTTGCACATGTACCTCCCATACAATCAGTTCTCTGATCAAAAAGTTCACCTGGAAATAATTTTGCACATAGCTGAATTTGCCACCAGAAGGCATAGGGTGAATGTTAGGACAAACAAGCTCATATTCCAGAAATTTTATCAGCGCAGTTAATGTACACACCTAGTCTTGTTATAGCTTTGTAACAGACTTACACTGAATGTGTTAGCTTCAGTGTAACCCTTCCCAATTTTTAGGGGACTACATCACTTCCAGGAGGCTGACCTCAGCCTATTAGGCTGTAATAATCTGTTTCTAGAACACCTTTGCAGTGTTGCTGCACTGATTTATCTAAAAAATATATCTGGCCTGTAAAATATTAATAATGATGTCCATGAAATTTTAGGTTTAAGGAGCACATTAAAAAAGAAAAATTCTGTTAAACTATCTTTTCTCACTGGCCTAAATACATTTCTGAGTATTTCTGTAAATATTTAGTAAGTCTTACAACTAAAAACTCAGAAGCATGGGAACTGTGACAGATTTATAAATGAAAGGAAAAAACTATATAAGTTACAGGCCAATCATTGATACAAAGCATCATTAGGACTTACTTTATACACAGTGGGACTGACAGATGAATCAAGTTAAAGCTGTCATTGACACAGGATTAATCTTACACTTTCTTGTGCCATCCTTTGGGTTGCTTTCCATTCTCTTCTAGCACTTCATTAGGAACAAAAAGCAGTGCAGGGTTGGGGTTTCCTCAAAACTTTACACTAGTGCACAGGCTTAAGTGATCACTGGCTTTGTATCACGTAGAGAATAGGGAGTGTCTGCTGGAGAGATAATCTCCCAAACCCCTCTGGATTCATGGCCTTTATCCCTTTTGCAAGAGACTTCAGGATGGAGGGAGCTGGGCGGGATGCCCAGCCCTGAGAAGGATTTAAGTCACAGGTTTCAATGAGATGTTTTCCGTGTTTTCAAGATGAGGCATTTGCGGGGTTGGCATATGTAAGAACGAGCAAAGCCGTGGTTAGCTGGCCCTTCTACACATCTACTGTTTTTCATCAGATTTTCATACACCGAAGAAGTCCTGTCCTTTTCTAAACACTCGAGTTCAAGGCATGCTGCTTCAGAGCAGACAGTCAAGCAGAGGCTGCAAAATGACCAGGAAGAAGTGTTGCTGAGAAGACTTCTGCCTTCCAGGCTAATAAGCTTTTTCCAAGTTGTGTCTCTCCCTTGGACAATGTTTGAAAGTCATGGCTATGTGATATGACTAAGCCAGCTAAAAATACAAAACTGCCTTGGCGTCGGAATTACGAAAATAACTGAAGCGATTAATAATTACACCAAACTGTTTAATTTAATCTAAGAGCATGGCAGTAACAGTTATGGGAGATTTAGCTTTCCACAGAACAACATCCATTCAAAGAAGCTCTTTTCATAACATATTCACAGTCAAATCTCCAGGTGTACAGAGCTGCCAGCAATAAAGGATGACATGTTTTTTTTCATCTGTGGAAAAGGAGAACCCTTGCTGAAGGAAAGAAAGAGGCTTTTGAACAAGAAGGAAGATTTAGCAACATGACTAATGATATGATGTGATATCTAATTATTTCCCCTATTGCTAACTTCAGCACTAAACATGAGAATTTGTTCTTTCAAACAACAAATATTTGTCGCGTGGTCTACATTAGCTAAATAATTAGGCTAAGTAATCTAGTCACATAAATGCATGACAATCTTCTGATGGCTGAAACTGGCATGTTTTACAATTCAAGTTTCACACATTGAGACGTGCTAGAGAAAAGTGAGAGCTGAAGTGTTGAGGGTTTGCTGGGGAAGCAGAACAGACAGCTGGAGCACATGCTTTCCATAGCAAGAGCACCATCTTGCAATACTCTAAATAAGACGGGTATGGTCCATTGGACCCAGAAGCATCACTGGATGTGCTTGTTGAACCCACAATCAAGGGCACAAGGAAAGACAAAACTGATGCTGTGATTTATTCTGAGTAATTATTCCACATAGAAGACGATTCCAGCACCCTGCTATCCACTTCCTCCAAACATGTGCAGGGGACACTTGTCTCTTAAAAGGTGAGTTAAGATATGACAATGATATTTCAATTCCAGCTGTCCATTCTTCCAATCCCAAGGCAGGTGTGGCTACAGCTTTCTTGCTGAAATACTCCTGGAGATTCATCCTCTTTACACTGAAGCTTTCTGGAAATCTCCAAGGACTACCTATCCCCCCAAAAGACTGAAGCTCCTGGGTTGACCACACAGACTGCTTAGCTACCCTGTGCCTTGAATCCCTTAGGCAATATCCGCCACTGTCACTGTGGTCCCCTTCATCTACAATTGCTTGTGTGTTGCAGTCCACACTGTTGACACACAAGGTAAACCAGCACCTACAGACTTCGGGAGATGGATGTCTCCAGCTCCACCCCCTCCAGCAGTCCTTTTAACGCAGCACAATTTCCAGTGTTATATTTGGTTCTTCTAGAAAAACAAGCTATACCCTCAACTCTTCACACCTGACACCTATCAAAAGGACGATGCTGCATACCTTCAAGTCTTCTTGAAATTATTTTGGGTGTATAAAACACAAAGGCTCACTTACATAATTCAATCAAACAAAATCCTACCCTTGAAATCTGTTTGGCCCTTCAGAATGGGCAAATGCAAAATATTCTGTAAAGCAAACTTTCTGACCATATAAAGAACCATTTTTCCTCCCTTAAATGTTAGGATTCAAGAACAAGATTAATTTTTTATGCATTTCCCTGAATATCATAATTTCTACTCAGCTTGTGGATCAAAATAATATTCGGTGTTGTTTTTCTGTCAGAATATATCTAGCCTTTATATCCAGTTATGCTCCTGAGCAACTGTGGAAAATAGAAGTCTTAAATTTGTAGATACGCATTCCAATCTGAATTTAAGGAGCTTGAGAATGGACATGATTAGCTCTGTTCAGCACATCCTGTAAATGCTCATGAAAATAATTTGTAATACACAAGACACCACTAAATGTCAACAGTTGCTTTAAATATGATACAGTTTTTCACAGTTTAGGTTTCATTAGTCACACTGGTAAAAATGAAGCTATAACCCCACATAACAAAGGAAAGGAAGTGAAATAAGAAAAACTGAGGGCAATATGTAATGATTAAAACCTATTTGTATGGTGATCAAACTTAAAAGATTTTGCGCTTCTGGCTTCAAGTGATAGGAAGATTTATGATAAAAGTACTCTCTTGAGACAACTAAAGACATCAGTCACCACAGAAATAAGCATTTGAAAATAAGTCACCTGTTCTACTCCCTCTTATTCCTTTGCTCCCACCTTGGTCATAAGAATTAGTTCTTTCCCTATCCATTTTGCTATTCTAGTGTTCTGAACACATCCTTAACTCAGGTCGTCTCCTTAGAAAGGAGTATAATTTTGAAACTACAGATATGTTTCCCTTTCCTTCCTCTTGTTTTATGCCCCCCTCTTTTCTTTCTTTGTTTCCCTTCTCTTCTTCCCTGAGTACTTTCTGTTCCTTACGCTTCCTAAAAGTGCTCCCTACCTATTCATTTAAAGTGCTACTGATTTTACATGCGATGTATACAGTCACTGTTCTCTGCTACCCCAACATTTAAAATGTTGCATGCTAAAACATTCTCGCACGGACAGCACATCCTCTGAAAGCAGGCATCTCTCTGACCAAAACAAGCCCATGCCAATCAGTGAGCATCTTTCCACCCCCTGTACAATCACACGCTGCAGCCCCAACACTGCTCTTCAGCAATTGCTCTGCTGCTCTGAAAATCTTCTCAATGAAAGGGTGGCTTGAGGGCTAGTCCTCCCTTCACACTTAGGCTACAGAATAGAAATAGGAAATGGATTTTCTCTCCTTTCAGCAAAGTTCTTCTTTCTCCTTCTCACAGACTAAGGAAGAGAAGCAAGGCAGAAATTTATCACAAAAAGGAATTGCAAAGAACTGGCCCTGTCCCTCCCCAAAGGGGAAAAGTGGGGACGGGAAACTCCAAACAATAATTAACTCCTACATCTCTTTCTCCTTCCCATCCTTTTCCTACAAGAAGTAGGTCCAAGGGCATCTTCACTTTGTGCTAATTTCCAGTGTTCAGGTATCCAGTCCCATGAAAGCAAAAATAAGCAAAGCTGTGTAGGGGGTACTTCAGGCTAGACTGCCCTGAAAAGAGTAAAAAAACAAGGTCTAAAGTTACCTGTGACCAGTATCTTCTGTTCTAAATACAAAAATGAAATACAGCTGTGTAATGTAAACACCAGCAAATGTTAGTTTTATAATGGTAAAAGCCTGGAAACTATAGCTCATGCAGAAATTAGAGGGTTATGTGTAGTATAATTGGGTATGATTTTGCACAAGACAGAAACATCACTCTGAATGATCATAACGGTTCCTTCTGGACACAAAATCTATGAAGATATAACAATAATCTTCTGAGATAGCAGCATATAATTCTGTTCTTGTATTTCTTTGTGCAAACTTTAAAATTGTCTTAAAAATTAAAGTTTTCTGGAATATCATATTTTAACACTTAAATGTTAGGGGTAGCTCAAATATCTGAACATTTCACATAAAAAGCTGACCACAGCTTTGTTTCTGCTTAATTTCTAACAATTTCAGTGGCAACTACACATGTGAAACATCTGAAAGAACATTCTGACCAACCCGTTGGGTTCAAATCAAGAGCATTGCTTAGGTTTTGCCTGAAGAAGGTTTCAAAAGAGTTCAGACACATTTAGATAAGGGCATGACATTTTAAAATAGACTGCTGATACATTATGGTCTTAAAGCATATGATAACAATTTTCTATTTCTAATTCTATTTAATAATGCAGCAGCCACTGAAACCATGTTTCTAGCAAACTCATTAACTCATTGCTTTATACTTTGCTGCAAGATGAAAACATTAAATGAACAGAAGATACTGCATACCTTGTGAAGTTTCAATTTTAGTAAGATGAGGAAAAATGTTGGTGGGAGAATGTGATATAAAAGCTGATGTACTGTCACTAAATTGAATTTGTGACATGAGTGCTTCAGAACCAACAGGAGTTGGTATATGTCTGACAGTCACAGGTGTGTGCAGTTACAGGCACAGCAAGAGAAATGCATGCTTGAGTGGTTTCCCGAAATACCTGAGGTCACATCTTCTAAAACATTTTCAGTCTTTCTAGTTTCCATAGAGAATTAGTGTTTAACTTTGAAGACACAGTTGTGGGATGGGGTAACAGTTTGTGACAGAGGACTGTATAGCTGAAGAAAAACATATACTCATTGACCAGTACAGAATATTGGGAAAAAAATGATGATACAAGAATTTGACTCCACATTGAAACCTGCATAAGTTTTATATTTGTACACTGGATTAAGCTTAAATGCAGAATCAGACTCCTAATCTCTCATCACAAGAGCTACAGTTTGTAGAATCCTAAAGCTTCACTTGAGGATTTCACTCACTTCTAACCCTGTGAATGTACTTTGTTACGAATTATGAGAAATGATCATTGCACAGAGACCTGTTCTAATGAACTGTCATGCTCCGAGATTCACCTGTGACTTCTAAAGTTTCCAAAGCTCTCCCCTGCCTCCCACTGTGAAAAATAATGCCAGCTCTATAAATACCAATGCAACTGTCCTTTCCAACCTGCACAAGGTTATCCTCACCAGCTAGCTGAGCTGTCAGAAGAGAAGACCCTGTGTTTCCTGTCATATGACTCTGAAGACAATGGATGTGACAGATGGTAATTCCAAAGCAACTTTGCCTGCAGAAAAATCAATTTAGTAATCCCCATAATACTATGAGGAGGAGGTGAACCCTACTTTTGAAGAAGTTGAATTAGCACTTTTCATTTTTGAATTTGAAAGTAAAATAAGATATATTGCTGTTGCATGCCATATTCCAGTTATGCAGTAGATTGTTCAGTATTAGACAGGCAACATTACCTTACCTAATTGACATCAGCTGTTCATATAGCACTTATCTTCATGGATTACTGACTCTGGTGTCTGGAAGGGCATAGGACCTGCACAGACTAGTAATATTCTAAATTGTACTGATATTCGAAAGTTTAACAATCATTCACACCATTCATGTTTAAGTACTTAGGCAATCAGATCAAGATGGAAGTTTCCCCAAAGCCTGTGTACAATCAGTGGAGAAAGACAAGCACCTGCATAGGGTAGTATGAATACCCTTCTGTTAACATTGTCTAGCTTAGTTATAACATGATAATGTTTACTTGGAAAACTTAAAAAGAGGCATCAAAAACAACTGTGAGAAATCTATTAAAATAGATGCTTTTAACAAAGAGAAAATTAAGATCTACAAGTACATTTAAGAAGTCAGTTTAATGCAACAAAATGAAATGGGACTAAGATAAATTTATCCCAGTAACACCTTAATCAATTCTTGAAGTTTAAGGTAAGTGAGGAGCAAATAGACGAACAGTTCTCAAACTCTTCCAGTTCCAAGTCCAATATCTGTCAGGCTCACAATACTGCAACTAAGAAAGTAATTGTGTTTCTGTCAGACTCATGACTCTACTCTTATCCACTGAAATCCCACTTCAGCTATTCATTTTTGTGATTTTTTTAGCCACATTTTCAAACAGCCTTTTCAAAAATCTCCACATATGTATATTTTACGTTACAGAGGCTATCTCACAAATGTTGCATATTGAGGTAAAAAGGCATCCCTCTTCCTACTAATGACTCCTCTTCTTAGAGATTCAAGGATTACATTAGCTGCCTTTGCCACAGAATAACACAGTTCTGTTCATTTCTGTTCAGATACCCATGCTGAGATTCATCTGACCCAATGCAACACTTGGGCTACCCTTATATTTGACAGAGAAAACCAGGAACTCTCAGGGTGCAACTTTTATTATCCTAAAGCAGACTTCTAAAATACGTCAGGTGAATAGCAGTTGAAAAGTGTCTGTTCTTCTCCATTATCCATTAAGGAAATCTAGAGTAACTAGCTCAGATGTAGACATTTACACTGTAGTTGTCTGAGGTTCGATGAAATAAATCACAATTGTAGATCCCCATTTCAGATGTGGAGCTTGTGTTCTACCTTTGCAGTGGTAGTGTATTTTATTTTATTTCAATAGGTCTAATTGACTAAGGAATTCCAGTATGATTTACCTGTCTTCATAAACATAAACATTTATTATGTCATCCACAAATTTTGCTGGCAATGATTTTACAATTACTTCCAATTCATTTATGAAAACGCTGGATACTATAGAAATAGGGTCATTATGGACACACTCTGAAACTATTCTGATAGCATTATATACAACTGATGATTACAGTGATTACATATTTAAGCCTGTTGTCAGATCAATCTTTACAGTATACACATATAAATCACTGTAGTAAGAATAAGACAAAAGACACCAAAAAAGCCCAAAGCTTTTTATTACTCATGAACCTAACAGCCCAACTGATTTTTTAATACCATAAATGCTCACAGATCAGATGTTACTATAAAGCCTTTCTGTTTTACATATACACTTTGTGAAAAATCTAAGCCAGTAATATCACGGACAGTATTCCCTCTCTCAAAAAGCAGCATACAATGATACTAGGTTACCTAGCAAGAAAACAAGATAATATCTAAAGAGATCTGTCAGAGTACATACAATATATAGGGCTAGCACACCTAAACTTCACAATAGTGTCCTGCCTGGACCCGGAGACTCTTCAAGTGAAAGGCACATGAATTTAATACATTCTGAAGTGATTTCAGTTAAGAGCTAGTTATTCTGGTTGCTGACCAACGTATTTCCTGCATGTATTTATTTTTAAAATATGTCCCTTATACACTACTCTTCCTTTTGATGAAACAGGAGTCATAATCAGACACGGACTACCCTGTTCTTTTCATTGTTCATACCCTTTTACAAAATCCTTGTGTCACACACAGCTCAGCTTTGTGATGTCCCCGTCATCTTCCACACCATTCGAGCCCCTGAGGTATGCTTAGCGCTTTGTGGGTCCAAGACCCAAGCGCCTCGTCCCTGTGACTACTATGGAAGTTTTGGTGATTCCACTAGCAACAGGACCAAGCTGTGTGTTTGTGACAGCACTGCTGGTGTAAGTCTCCCAGCAGGAGTTTAGAGTTGACTACAAAATTCCTGTCCAAGCTGCATAGCTTACAAACAGAAATAAAAATTGATTGAACCATAGGAAGAGCAATAAATAGAAGCTGACTACTTATCAACTCACAGAAAGCCAGAGGATGGGGAAATGGGGGAAAGCAAAGGACAGTATTTACAGCTTAGCATCAGAGAAATAGGGCCTTATGCCAGACCACCCAAAAAGTCTTGGCATGTTTGTAATTCCATTGTAATTTCCATTCTCAGTCCAAAAAAAACTGTGGGTAATTTGGTTACCTGAGGAAGAATACTGTTCAGCCTAGTCCCTAGCAAACATGTGGCTGGTACTTCAGACTGTCCTAGGCATTACCCATCTGTTAAGGCAATCTCTAGGTCAATCTTATCAGCCAAACTTGAAACCATAAGGCAAATCTGCCTTTGTTCTTAAGTCTGGAACCTGTGAAGACAGACAGCCATGAGGACATTTGGCAGCTCAGAAGAGACACATAGGTCCAAATCCCTCAGAGAACTTAGGCATTCACAGGTGTAATCCAATCCACATTCATCAGTGCACTTAAACATGTACTTAAGTTTAAATGCATGCATAAATACCACTGAAGTTAGTATTATGCAGATGTCTAAACACCTCACTAAACAGAGGTGTAGTTATTTGTGTATCAAAGGTCAATTTATGCTTTAGTGCTTTGAAGAATTCATGCCCATCAAATGATTGGTTCTAACTGAAGATATACTGACATGATATTTATTTTTAACACTAATATCAAAACAATTTAATATTTTAATGCATGATATATCACATGCCACAGTGGTAGCTCTAGTAATTATGTTTTCTAATGTAAACTGAAATGTACAATGACAACATTTACTGGAGCATACTGTTTTCTGAAAGAATGGGTATGAAATACAGGGAATTTAGGCTTTAGAACAGCACATACAACATGATTACRATCATATCGGTTGATCTATCTACTCTATACATGAAAATATCTGGCAAATCTCAAATGTGAAAGTTGCAATTACTGGAGGGCGGATAAAAATTGATCATATAACTCACTAGCATGTTGCTTGAATACTCAGTGTCAAATGTAAGATTTGCTTAAAAACATAATGATCAGTCTTCAAGTTTTCTAAAATTCATGAATTTAAGAAGGCTGAGTTCAGTTCTTACAGCTAGAGCTCTTACAAATAACTACATGGAAAGGAGAGAGAGGAGTCTCCATCCTTGAACATATTCAACTGGAAATGATCCTGGACAACCTGCTCTAGCTGATCCTGCTTGAGCAGAACCAGATGATCTCCAGAGATGTTTTCCAACCTCAACTCTTCTATCATTCTCTCAGATGGATGAGTTTCACCCCTCCGAAAAGCATGGTATCTCAATCTACCGTTTTAAAAATTTCTTTTGGGCTGGTGGAGTATGAGCCCACTTTGCATTCTATACACGGATCACCACCTTCATTAACCAAATACAGTGTACTAGTAACTGAACTTAGCAGTATCTTTCTTCCCTATACCAAACAACTGTAGATTCAAACTACTGTACTTTTAGGCAGTAGCTGGAATCATATCAAAAGCTCTCACAGCTCAGAAGGATTCCTTTCGTGCCCTGGAATGACGCATCATTAATGTAATATTTTACATCAAAAATATTATGAGAGTAAAAGCTTAGGTGTCAGGAAATGCAGAAACTTTCATTTATATCCAACACTTGTCAGCCCTGACCAAGACAAAGATTCATGCCTTATCTCTTTTAAAGTGATATGATGCAGCAGCACATTTTTCTTAATGATTTTGGTCAGGTAAATCTTGGGCAGAGTTGTGATACACTTTTCTACTACACTTCCCAATTCAAATCATTCTTTTCAGTGCAATCAATAGCTTTGGTAATACAATTCACTGAGCAATCTTGTGGAAAATAGCAGGAGATCCTGCAATGGATCAGCAATTTACACATTCCTCTGCTGTAACTCACATGGCTGGAGTAAATTCAGCCTTTTCAAGCCTGCTGCCTTTAAACAACAAAATGTTCCAATTTGTGGATAAAAATAAAGCTCAAAAATACAAAATTTATAACTACAGTTTTAGTTACTGCCTTGCTGAGATATTAATTAAATTATTGGCAAGAAATTGATATAGCACATTGTTTACCATAGCAATATTTTACTCCAAAGCAGCCAGTCTGCAGTTTTTCAATCTCAAAAGTTATAGACTTCCTTGCTATTCAGATGAGCTCATACTTGTTTTAGTAGACCTTGGAGGATATTAGTTAAGGATGGGAATTGCTTTAGGCACTGATTTTGCCTTTTTCAATCTGTGGTGCTTCCTACAAACTCAGCCAGAGCCCTAAACCTTGAAAAATTGTACTGTCAGAAGGAAATTAGAATGAAGTCATGACACCTGTTGACCTTGACACAGGGTTCTAAATCAATCAATCTATCAATCTTTGAAAAATAACACAAAACTCAAAGTTGAGACCATTTGGCTTGGAAGGAGCTTCTAAAAGCTAAGGGACAGCTGACAGGGATGCCATCTTTCTTCACTTAAATAAGAAGACTACATGGAAGGATGAACTTCCAGAATATGGCATAGAAAATAACATTTCGAATCTTTGTAGTGTGTTTCATGCCACAACATTCTAAAGAATAATCTTTTTAACACCACTTGTATAACGGGCATTTTCATACCTATTTTATCAATGGCAATATGAAACAGGGCTGTACATTGCTTGCCAAAGATCACAAAACAAGTAGCAGCAAAAGACACCAACCAGCATAAGCTATGCAACATATTGCTGAGTAAAAGGGTATAATACATTTTAGAGTTGTCACTGTCTGACCCATAGCCTGGATACCCRTGTACATACACATATACACACAATATTGCTTTTCCATTTAAGACCTGTTTTCATCCATTCTAGATGCATGTCTACTTCACCATGAAAAGTAATTGCAATGAAATGGACCACAGAATACACTGTTCCTCTTAACAAGTAGACAGGCTAATGAGATTGTATTGACCATAGATTTGATGATGGGGCAAGTACCTTACAAAAATACTCCTTCTCCCTTCCCTACAATTGGAATTATTAGAAAACAAGGATAGCAGGATAGCAATGAAGCCAACATTATTCTTCTACTAAGCATTTACACCAATTGTGTATATAGCACTTTATTCCAGTCATTTCCTGGCATTGTATGGACATTAATTAACCTCAGAACAAGCATACTGTGAGAAAGCCCAGTTTTACAGCTGAGGAAAGTAGGACAAAAAGAGAATAAACAACCCAACATTGCAAATAAAATATATAGTCAGGTTGGCATTAGGACTCAGAGGAGGTCGTCTTGATAACGTACAGCAGAATGTGGAAGTAAAGACTCTCAAGTTAGATTAAGGACTTTTGGATCATTCATTGCTGTTGCTTTTTAAAGAATTCCACATTCATGGTTCTTTGGCTGGTTTGGCTCTTCCAGAACCACTGAAATGATTTGGCAGCAATTTCACCAGTCTTCTCTCCCCAAACAGAAAATGCATCTGTAAGGTCTGCAGATATCCCTTAGTGAAGGAGACCCTGAGTTCTCTGTCCAGCATAAATGTGTGAGGACTAGAGACCCTACAGTGCTTCTGACTATAGTGAATAATTAATAGCTTCCTGACATTTTAATATAAACACTAAACATTCTTACATACTTCTCCTAAAAAATACAACCAAAGCAACCACACTTGTCTGGTATCATACAAATTCCTTTTGCAAGGTTTTACCTATTTATGTCTTGTTTAAATAGAAGTATATGTATTAGCATGGATTTCAAGCTGCTGGTTATATGGAAAAATGTTACATGCTTTCTTCATGCATTTGCTTTGACTCATAGTTGCTAGCAGGCTTTACAATTAAAAAAATTAAAAACTTTTCATTATAACTTTGTCTTAATGTTTAATCCTTGAAGAAATGAATGGAATAATCCAAACAGATCAGACAGTATTCACTTAAATAAAAATTATTCTTAGTTTTACAATAATCTAGCATTTTCTCTACTGAAAAACTGATTTATATTCAGAACTTTTTGTTCTGGACTATTAGAATGAAAGATTATTAAGATATTAATTAAAATAGACTTCTGCACTCAACAAGTTCTTTTTTCCCTAAATTCAACCAACTACTGACTTACTGCTTATTTAGTATGTGTTGGACAGATAGTGATGATACTCTCTTAAATTAATTTCTCTCACTTACTCTACACTTTCCCTATTATCTCTCTCATTTTGCTACTTCTCTTCCAGTATACGTAATCTGTATTCCAGAGCAAAATAAAGCATGCCTCCTCTAGCTGGAGGCTTACACACATCTCATGCAATCCCAGTCTCTTCTGACCTAACAATATATTCACAAATTAGTGTCTGAAGCTGGATATCTCATCTGTGATGTTCTCCCATAACACAAACAGTTTGCCTCAGGGTACTACTGTTTAAAATGTACTCTATTGTAAATAAAAGAAATGAAAATTAGTTTGGCAATTTAAGAGCTCTGACATGTATTAGTTTGTTCTATAGAAGAGCAGATTACCAATTGGCAAAGATGATGTCTGATTTAAGCAGCAACAAATAATATTGTTTTCTTTCTGCTACAGTTTAAGTATAGCCTTTCCAATGACTGAAACAGAATATCAAAAAATCGCTTTTTAACAACATGCCATTTTAATTGTGATATTTGCTATATATATGTGTACTATTTCAAGTTACTCAGAAATTTGCTGATAAAGAGTGCTTTTCCATGTTGTTTTTTCTCCATGTTGATTGTCCAAGAATGTTTGTAGCCTTTGCTGTTGCTATTATTTATAATACTGGCAGTACTGCAGCCCTACTCTTTTGCAGGTTTTTAGATTATGTACAAGTAAAGAGAGTACTTGCCTCACAGATCTGAGGGTCTAGCAGGAGAGTAAACTGGGAAAGTGGAAGAGACAAAATACATAGTGTGCCAGCTGTTGTGATCAGCCCATATATTGTTTATGTCCTGCTTTGGTGTTTTAAGTGTAAATGTTATCTCCAGTGGCTATGCGTTTAGTCATTCTTTCCTTGTCACAAAGGGATTTAGCTTACAGCCACAGAACTGATGAGAAAGAATTATTTCCATTCACTTTTTCTCCCTTCTTTTTTTTAAACTTTATAGCGCAATATTTACAATATTCACCTGGGGAGACAAAAATCCAAGTTCCTATTTCTATCTAATTCAGAGCAGAAATCTAAGTAACAGATAATGTGAACTGTATCTGTCTCAGACCCACCTGCATCTCACCCACTGACTAAAGCATTAAAAGAGTCCTGCGGTCCTCTTACCCCACAGGGAGTGCTCTGACAACTAGAAAAAAAAAAGTCATTTTCACTCTGAGGCTATTAGTATTTTGTCCAAAGTGGGCAAACTTCAACAGGAGAGATTTTTGAATCCAGAAAACTAAGTCCAAGTCAGTCCACAAAACTCTGAAGTTTAATGTTGCAACGTCATTTTTCTAAATGAATCAGGATCTGAATCAAAATTTATCATATTTCAAGTAAATCTCCTAATCCTTGGGATTTAAGAAGACCATTGTTACTTTTCCTCTGCTAGTTTTTGACCCATATTTTTCATTTCCACTTAAGATACCCCTAACCACAAAGATTCATGGAGATTTTCAATTTGCTAAGAATTCCAGCAAATGACTGACCCAAACACATTTGGTTTTTGGTTTGTCAGCACCTGGGAAAAATCTCCCAAACCGCCCTTCTCCAACCAAACATCTATTTGCTGCAGCAAATTGGAAATTTTATCCTCTCTTACTGGAGCACTGAAAGAGAAAGATTAAGAGGTCTGAAGTCCTTGACTCTCACATCTTGTAAGGACAAAATGTCTTGGGTTTCTTGACAAATGAACCTTTTGCCAGAGGGTTCACAGAAGTATGGACAAATAATGGGTAGTATCAAAGAGAAAGAAAAGATTTGCTCTTAGCAAATAAAAGGAAAGAATAAATTGGCGAGCCATTTCAGTTTTGCAAAAGGCAACTAAGCAGTACAGAGAGAGCACACTGCACAGTTCTGCAGAGCATAAGAAAGTGATTCATAAATGGACCAAGAAAAGGCATCCAAACTTGAAATTAATTCCCCTAAGTCCTACTGATATTAGACACCACCTTGAAGAGCTGATATACACAAGACCTTATAGCAACCTCAGTGACAGAGAATTGAGAGCTTGTTTTAGCATAGGCCAAGTCATAATTCTCTGTGGAAATGCCTTTTTAGGAAACCTAAACATGTAAGAAAGCCTTCAGGTTGCTCCATTAAAGGCACAACAAAATTTCTTCAAAATTCACCCCGTTTTCTGGACTATTACAGACTGTTCAGTGAGGCCTTCCTTAAACAAAATTAATTTCCCATGTCACTAGCAAACATAGAAACTGGATGGTTTAAATAGAGTATCTGAGTTTATGAGAGATTCAAGATCTGGTAAAGCAACCACTGACCTCAGGATCTCTTTGGATAAAATCTGTGAACCAGTCTCACCATAATCACTCCAGAAAAAGTGTGTGTGGAAAATGTTTTGTCAGATCTAGTACTGTGTTTTAGATTATTGCTGTTTCTCACAGCATGTTCTGTCTTCTATATGTTTATTTTGGAGAGCTAATCTGTAAAAAACCTTCTTATTTTTGTGCATCATTCAGCATAGAACAAATCCTGAATGCTATATGAATGGCACCATCCAAAAAAAGAAATCATAACAAGAGTAATTAATTCTAACTACAGTTCCAAGGAAGCTGGACCTTTGGAAAGGAGGAAGACTGCCAGCTGGGAGCTAAAATGTAGCCACTACAGCCTGAAACAGTGATGGAAGCAGGCTCCACTCCCTTTGTAGAAAAATGTTTCTGATTAACAAAAGATTTACATTTCCTCTCAGAAGGCTGGGTCTGAAAGGACTGAGATTTTGCTACTCTTGGATGAATGGAAAGCTGGACTCCCAGGAGAGCATCATACTCCTACTTCAGCTCAAATGCAAAATTGCTGGACCAAATTAATACTGGTTTCCCTATTAAGGATCCCCTGAACAGGAAGAGAATCTGCATACAGCTCTGACCTCCAGTCTATTTATACGAACAGCAATATCTTTTCTGTGACCTTTGGCAACCCAAGTGAGCTCCACCACTGAGTTGTGACCAGAGCACACTGAGGCAGTCTTGACACAACTGGGAGAGGTAAGTTGTCGTGGTAAAATGATCACAGTCCATTTGCTACACTCCAACACTGCCTGTGGGATTGTCCTTTGAAGGGAAAAAAAATACAATGTCGAAAGATGGAAGAAGCCTCAGAAGTCGTGCGAGAACGCTAAGAGGCTGAAGAGCTGATGCCTTTGTTGAATGAACAAGAGAGCCCAGAAATTAGAAGCAGTTGCCTTGATTTTCAGCATCATTTTTGGCACTACAAAAAAGAAAAACCTCTGTCCTTGGCTGCATGGAAATACATCCCAGGAGGGCAAGATCCCCTGAAAGGGAACAGAAGACTGTTAGATAGATTGTTGGATTTCAGAAACAGATCCAGGGTTTATTTCATTACTAAATGTCTTGCCAGAAGGAAGGAACTGTTAATCAGCCAATCACCTCTGAAAAGAATAAACACGGTATCCCAATGGGCTGTTAATTACTGCCATTGGCTTTTGTAGGCATTTGTGATACTAATGTTGGGCTGAAAGGGTGGATGGGTTAAACATGACTGAGCTTGATCTTTGGAGCATGTTACATCTTATGCTGGAGTGCTGGTGGGTACCTTAAGATCAGTAGCTTTAACAGCTGTGACTTGACTTCCATCTGTAATAAAGGTAGTTGTAGTGGCAAACCAGTAAAAAGAAGATGAGGAAAGAATAGAGGATTTATGGAATTGTTACCAAAAGGCCCAGACAAGAAAGAGTCTCAAAGGGGGGGGGGGGAATGGGGGAACTGTTACCAGCGCGGACAAGAAGGAGTCTCAACAGGAGCCTCAGACAAACATACCCAAGGACACCGGTGCAGCTGGGACTGATATCTCCTGAGAAAGTACAGATAAACCAGCAGAAGCCAGTTGGAGCCAAGATTAGGACCAAGACAGCTTTTCTCAAACRAGGAAGCARGYCAASTTGAGACCATGTAYGGAAAAGTAGAGCAAAGTTCATGGCAAGAYGCTGAGTGACACCTCTTCTGACACCACTAGGGACCACCAGAGACCACCAGAGACCCCCACAGAAGACCCCCAGAGACTCAGACCGCATGCGTAATGATTATGTAAATGTAGTAATTAGTTCTAGGAAATAGAATGAATATGTTTAATCATTCCTGGAAATTTAATGCATATGCATAGGATAGAGCAATATAAACTTTAGATGATGTGACACATGGTGTGCACGTTGGGTGGAGCTATCCCCCGTGTACCCAGTGCCGTAATAAAGAGAATGCCTGCTTCTTAATGCTACATTGGTGTTAAGGAGTTTTTCTCCCGATTTCGGTGACAGAATGAGCTGTCATACAGACTGATAGTAGGTCGTTCAAACCAGTGTTTTGTTGGAACAAAGTCCTGACCCCTAAAAGCAAGTACCTTAAAATCATGACACAGATGTTCCTACTTTATCCTTTGCTTTTCTGAGAGGGTTTTATGTTCAGTTATCTGTATATGCAGATTTTTTTTCAAAAATTCCATTTACTCCTTGCTTCTGACCTTCCTTTTTTGGTACTTGGAAAACTTAGTGAGAATGTAAATTTATCAAAATAAATAAATATTGAGGAAGCTGGGACACCAACTTCTGGAACATTAAAACTCAGCAATTTAAAAAGGCACTTTTTAACACAGCATTTTATATTTCCTGTGTGTCCTAAATATATGCTCCCTGAGGGAGGGATGATATTTTTATAGTAAGAGTAGTGATCTTACACAAAGCCTTTACCTACTAATTCACAAGAGCAATCARTAACAATACTCTCCATGTAACAATGCCTCTGTGATTTAAGCACATGTTCTTCAATGGAATTGCTGACATCAAACATAAAGATTAAAAGTGCAAACGTTGTGTAAATTCTATCCTTGGACATCTTCAAGGATCTCCCAGAAACCTCTGTGAGGCAAATCAACCACATACATATGCAGAGAATTATGCTCTACCTGATCAAATTGGTAAAGGACTTGTTTACATTTGAATGACAAATCTGGTTGTGTTGTTTCCTATGATTGAAAAAATGTCAAAACTTCTAGTAGGTTCAGGATCTTATTCACTGGTTGTATATAAAAGTTTTAATGAATGTACAGAAATTCAATACCAGCTAAAGGATTGCAGGTGATATTTTCATGTAGATGTAGAAGGCCTGGCTGCTGTTCAGACAACCTAATTCTGAGAGTCCTTGAGTTGGAAACTGGACTTGTGATGTTCTCTACTAAAATTCAGGGTGCAATATGAGTGAGTGCTAAGCGAAGGAATAAACTGATTAAAGGAATAAATTACTTATTGGCATTACGTTATTATTAGCTTTGGCAACTATCAAACACCAGCCAAATGTAAGAATGATTCAGGTTCAAATCCATTGCTTCTGACCTTGTGTTAAATAAAAGCTTTCCGAAAACCAAGCTAGACTAAAATATTAATTCTTGGCTCCAAATGAGAAAGACGACTCATAGCGAAGTGTTTCTATAAGCACAGATCTCCCTGAAATCCTTGGCTGAAAATGTGGAACATGAACAGTACTCTGGCTCTTGGCTGTGGAAAAATTTTTCTCCATTTAAAATATTTGTCATCAGTGTAATCCCATCTTTAATTATAATTAATGTAAGGGGCTTTTATGTGCTGGAATGGTAATACACTGCCAAGAGTTCAGCTTTTAGGAAGGAACACTTTTATGAATTATAGTGGAGATTGATCTTAAAATGTCTGGAACAAATAATAATGTATAAAGCTGTCAGAGATACAATGAACTGAAGGCATTACAGTAGCAATAACTGACAGTCAGCAAACATTCTATGAGTGAGTTTTACAAAGAGCTCTTTTTTTTTCCTCTTTCAGTTACTGAACTGTTTTTCATCTTGGGCCAAAATCAATTAAAATTATTGGTTAGATTTGTAGTTAGTGCCAGCTACTTTGGCAGTAACTGTACTGCCGAAAGGATCACCTTAATTTTACCTTATCCTCTTTTCACTGGCATGTTAGCACACACTATTCTTCCCTTGTCAAACCAGTAGCCAGGCTGCTAGACCCATTGCAGAAAGTGACTGGCCAGCACTACGGTATGACAATGGGAATGATCTGACATACAGTTTTGTTGTAAATTGTCATGTGCCTCTCAGGAATGATTCCTCTGCTTTCACTGGTTCCTGCGAGGTGCTCAGCAACGGACAGGCACACTCAGCAGGACAGGAGCTTGGGAGTAACAAGAAGCTACAATCTCCATAACTGTTTATTTAAAAAAACCTTGCTTTTAGGGGGAGATAATTACAACAGAAGAAAGACATGCAAGACTTGAAAACATAAAGCATTTCTTAACCAAATTGGAATTTGCATTTTTATCCATAAGAAACATTTATGAGCTAGATGATTGCTGTTGACTAGGCCATCATATTTACAAAGCAATGTTGTTACACGGGAATATACCTGGCAGCAGTTGCCTATTATTTTGACAAAGACTTTGCTTTTCAAGAACTTTCAAGATGTCTTGAAAACCTGTTTTGATATCAGGGGTATTTCAGAAGTGATATTATTGAAAATTTTTGCCAATTGATAACTTTTAAGCATCTAAATCCAGCCATTCTGTAATTTTAAAAACCAGAATTTCCCAAAATACTCTTTCCTTCCATAGTAGCTGCAGTGTTACTTGTCTCCTAGCTTACCAACAGTGACTGAGACTAATGCTAGCAAACTATTTGTTTCCAAGTTAGTCACATAAACAGTTATATTTATTAAATCTGTTGCAAAGACAATACTATGAAGATTGCTGCAGATTACTTCTAATCATCTTAGATCTGAACTGAGGAGAAAGATGTCTTCTTCATAGACAACACTGACATGAGGTTCCTTGCCCCTCCCAGATGTCTTTACATAGTAGCAGTAAGGAAACATTAGAGAATTTCAGAATGCAACCAGGAGGAGTTTTCCAAACATTTTGCAATGCCTTTGCCACAGGGAATTTTGCCAACAAAAATTTTTTTTATAGAAAATGAACTCAAAGTACGGTTAATAACTTTGAAGAGAAAAAGAATCATTAATTCTAACCCATTTATGACACTATTGTATTAATAAATACACATACATACAATTTCACCACAATATTTGTTGATGCAGCATGTTGACTCTCACAGTAAAGTGTAGTCCAACCTGTGGATCTTGTTTCTTAACACATTCCACATGCTGAATGGTCTTTATACCACTTGTCTACCCTTTCGCAGTCTATTAAGCAACCCTTAAAGACTCCTTAGACTGCTTGTTTTTCCTAATTATCAATGCATCTATATTGGAATGCCATACCCCAAACCAATTTGAGATTTCATGGCACTTGAGTGAGCATATTTAAAATAAAGACAGAGGTCTTTGCTATCCTTTACCGCCTCCAAATAGCATTACAGCAGCCTTGTATCAGGCACAGAATGCCAACAACTTCTACACATGGATAGGAAGTAATTTAGCACTATGCCATAAGCCAGAAATTTTTCTGTGGTCCCTTTTTGAACTGCTTACTGACATATCAAAGGATACATTATGCATTCAATGGATGCACCCTGGCTTGAACAAAACTACACACTCAGACACCTGTTCTACCCCAAAGATATACTTATTGGAGTTTAAACTTTGAATTTTTATTCCATTTTGCTGTACAGCAATTACTTCCTGAACCATACCATGCTCCTCGCAATCACATGTTTGCTAGTTTCTGTCATACCTTCTCTGATCTATTGGGAACACATTTAGCTATGGCTTGTGATTCACCCAAACCAGGCATTTATGAAAAGAAGTGTACATATAACTAGAGAGACGAAGTAGATACAGTGCTACAGAGCCAGCCTTTTTTTGCATATTCCATTTGATCTCCCATCAGGCTTGGAGTCAGAATATTCTGGCCAGACCGTATAAATAGGAAGCCATCCAGAACCTGAGACAGGCCAAACTGAATCCTAGTAAAAGGTCATGGTGAACAGAATTTCTGTCTACTACAACTACTGACCTGCTGCTCCATGAGCTTGAGAAACAGGGTATAAAAGTTACAAACAGTTATCCAAAGAATTTCACCACCCTGGGTGTAGACTAACTCTAACAGATGCTGAATGTGACTGGTAGCTCTTGAGAATTTACTGATGCAGGTGTTTGTCCAAATGAATTTAACATTACTATGAGGGTAAATATAGCCCTCCTCTAGCATCAGACAAGTGGCTTCAGTTAAAGTTCCAAGATTTTTCTTCTGAATAGAAAAGAAAAAGAAAACAAAATGCTTTCCTTTCAGCTTAAAGTCATGTTAACTCTCATGTTCTGATGTCCCTGGGTCTCAAACTGATCTGAACCACATTTTGGGAGAGAAAACAGTTCCTAGCTTTATGAACAATGCATATTTTAGCAAAAAATTCTTCTTATCATGCAGTTGACATTTCCTGCTTTCCTTTCCTTCACACTTGTCTTTCATAGTAACATAAACAGCACTGAGGGCAGAAGTCATTTGCTTCTGTATTCTGGCCATTCAGTTAGTAGCAAAAGATAAGTATTACTTACAGGAAAGGAAGCTGCTGACAGGCCTTTGAAAATTCTGTTTTACTGGCAAGGAATTTCTGAACTCAGCCTACCTTGTCTTGATTTTGGCAGAGAAGACAGTCACATTTAAAGCAATACTGGCGCATCAGGTGCTTTTGGCGTTCACTGGTGGGCGTCAGTGATTCAATATAGCTGATGGTAAGCTGGGTGCAGCAAATAAAAAAACAGAGTATATTTTACAAAAATCCCATATTCGGTGTTCATATATCTAAGATAACATTTTTGGATAAAATATTTTTGCTGCCTAAAATGGAATTTTATCTTATCTAATCGGAAAAAAGACAAAAAAGTTTCATAGAGGAAACACTTTTTTTACATTTCCAGATCAATATTGCTCTAAATTTTGAAGAAAGGAAGTTCAGTACTTGAATTCCCTGTTCATGAAATCTCATTTTCTGTCCAGCTCCAAATCTCAAGTGTGTATTTAGTGCTGGTGTTATACAACATCCAACTATCTCCAAAGATTTTGTCTCAAGGAAACCCCCACTTCCTTGCAAATATATGTTCTGTGCTGTATTTGAGCGTGAGGTAAGCGTCTGTTAGGTCATTCCTATCTTTGGTATGTCTATGACGTTTCCTTTGTAATCAATAAAAGAAAATGCTTATATTTGTGCCATTTTAAAACTCCTCATGCTATACAGAATGAATTCCAATGAATTACAGAGAACTCCTTTAAGTTTGTTCACTTTTATGCTTGCCACCAGGAATTTTACAGGGCTAACCATCTGCAGAATTTTTCATATGTTAAGCAGTGCTGTGCAGGCACAAACTAATGGTGAGGGAAAGAAACAAAACAAAACAAAACAAAACAACAGCAAGCATTCATTCACACACGCTATAGAGTGATTACACTACACACCCAACATACTTTGAAATGCTCCAGAGAGGTCAAAAAAATCAGGTCATGTTATTTCAACCTGAGCTGAGACACTTCAACTAATTGGGAGAATTTTTACATCGTTCCTAGTTAAATCATGAGAGTCCACTCAAAGAAATTACAGGAAAACCTGACCAATTTGTACTAATGACTATGAACTCCACTGTCAGAAACTGCATTTTGCAAATTATTGAGCATTCTAATTAAACAAGCAATTAACGAGGAACATAAATAAGGCCTGCATTTGTTCATTTATTATTACAAGTGTAATTTGATTACTTATTGAAGGAGGACTGTGTTAAAAAGAACATTACTGAGATGGTAAAGTCAAGCATGTAAAATGATCATAAGCAGAAAGCCCATGGAAAAAATAAAATATGGTCTCGTAATTGAACATTAATAGAATAATTCATGAAAGAGCCAAATTAAAGTTCTACAGATAAAGTTAATTCTCAAACTTTCTAACTTTCAATTGTTAGATTTTAAATTTTTAATAACGTTCTTCTCTCATAGCTTGTGTGTGTATGAGTTGAGAGTGGAGTAGTTTCTAAGCTTTTAATGAAAAAAAAAGCAAAAATGGGAATACCATCTTGCCACATGTGATGGGGACAAGAATATGATTTATCAGCAGAACTTGGACCTTTATGTTTACTCCTCTGACTTCTGCCTCACGAGCTTAATAATTGTTTACTAATCTACATGGCTAGCATCGATGGGGTTTGTTTGTTTGTTTGTTTTTCCTTGAGACAACCCAGGTGGAGTTTCACTGCTGTTGGTTGGCAGCAGAACAGCACTGCATGTGAGCTGTGGGCTTCCTTCTGAGCTTTCTGCAGCAAATGGATGCAAATTCTTCTGCCTATTTTCTTCTCCCAAGCTTGATCTCTTCTGCTCCATAGTCTCCAAGCTCTCCTTCTCTTTCTCTTCTCTGTCCCTGGACATGAGTATCATTTTCCAGTCTTATTCCACTCACCTGGTTATCCACTACCGGTTTCCAGCTCTCAGTTCTAGTCTCTCACACAGCCATTCCCAGTTATTCTCCAATACTGGTTTTGTTATCCAGCCAGTACCAGAGCTGCCTTTTCACAATACGTGACCACCAACACTCTTACGCTCCCAAGTTAACAATCCCTATTGCCCTACTCTGGTTTCTCAACCACCTTCAGTGACCCTACCAACTCATTGTTCTAATTTCTTTGCCTAGGCAGTCCTACTCTGCATCCTTCTTTGTGTGGTAAGAAAGATCTGTTTCCCTTTCTACCTACATGCTCGTTTCCTGTTGACCTGTAGTCCTAACCTTATTCTTCAGCCATTCCAAGCCCAGTTCCTCTCCCAGCACAAGCCTCTGAAATTAATATCTCTTTGCAACTCCCAACTGTTGTCTATGAAAATCATACCTCATACTCCCTTGCTCCCCATCTCTTACCCTCCTTGCATTTACATCATTGGTTCTGACCAATGATGGGTCCYCCTGGACTTTAGGTTCAGGTGACATCCAAAAATAAAAGGGTTTTAAGCAGGTTCAGGCACAGTGCAAGACAGCAGGAATCCTCTGGGAAAAATCATTCATATGAGATTAATCTATTCTTTGCCAAAATGCTTAGAGACAGCTTGAGACACCTTCAGTGCTCTTGAAGCCATCATTAGGCAGGGTTCAGTTCTAATAGTGTATAACAAACCCATAGCAGGAAATAAGCTTTATCTATCTTGAACTTCCAGGCTTCATTCCTTTCTCCCCTTTCCATTCTTATCTCTTTTTTATGTGTGTCACAGAAACTTTGGAACTAGGCACAAATTGGAAACCAATAATTTCTTTTCTTAGAGGCTGCTGAACAGTTGTGGATACTAACAATCACTTAACAACCTGCTCTGGATTAGAAGATATGATCAGGCAGGAGAGGAGAAGGACAAGAAGCTTTGCCACATTGAAATCTCCTTTTAGCACTTTAAAAATTTGGGGTTTCTCTTGCCATTAGAGACCCAGGCCCAAATTCCCACTCCTGCCCACAGACATCCATAAGTGAAAAGAATGTTTGCTGCTGGCAGCCTGAGTGGGAAAATGTAACTAGAATATTTAGAAACATGACCAGCCTAAGAGTGATGAGGTCTATACTAATCATTTAATCACTTAAACATAAAAATTCTGTATTAAAGTCTCTCTCCAATACTTGTTTTAATTTTGATTCCCTTCATTAGATGCAAGGCTCATTTAACTTGTACATATTTATGAAATATGCCCATTCATCAAAGGTTGTCTTAATGGTATTTGCATGGGGTATGTACGGTAGTAATTAAAACATTATTTTCCTGACCAAAGCTTGCCTCTTTATTGCATTTCTTATAAAAAGTGCAGTAAATCTTTTCTTCCAAACTGGAGAATATATTAAATAACATTTATGAATTCAGGGAATTACTTAACAGCCACAAGACTTATTGACTTTCAAGACTTTCTCCTTGAAAATGCATTACTGGCTGAACCTTATTTCTAGCCCTGACACAGAAATTCTTTAACCATAGGTATGATGGTTAGTTTCTCATGTTCCTCATCTGCCAAATGAAGTGGATGTGATTTTCCAGTCTTGCCATGCTGCAGTGAAAGAGGATTCTATAGCAATTTAAATTCAATTATTTTAACATAAATGGCAGAAAAAAATGAGTCTTGTTTTTGAAATCATGTGACTCAGGGACTTGGGCAGGGTTCTGCCCAAAAATCTGTTCCTGAGACTTAGTTAAATAATTGTTTTGAGTTATGTAAGTGGTGAACAGGTTGTGATCTTTCTGCTTTGGCATATATGATAAACATGCCTTGCAACTCAAGGAAAGATTTGCCTTTAAAAAATGTAATATGACAAACACACTCACAGACAAAGCTCCTCACAGAATTGTAATAACAGAAATACTATATATCTTGGCTGAAAATCTATTATGAAGATGCTATTGCTGGTCACAGGAAATTATGATCTGTGTTTAGTATGAGCTTAAAAAATTAGTTGCTCAAGTGAGAGGATGGTCTGCTGTGTGACTTCCTGCAGAAAGATACAAATTTGCTCTAATTGCACTCTGAAGCTGATGAGAAGCCATGTACCCATTTTGGAGCAGAACTGAATCTGAGCTAATACATCCTGTCTCTCAGCAGGACTAATTGATTTGAGCTACGCACTAAACTAACCATGGCTATACAACTTCTGATTGGAAAATAGGCAAAATGAGCTCATGTCTGCTTGCAAAGTACCATGTAGACACAGTAATTAACAATAATTCAAACAAAATTATAGCACAAATCTTGATGCTATTTAAAGTGGTTACTTAAGGGCAGGGAATGATGAAGACCTCTCCAGAACAGGCTGCTTTGCATGTTTTTTTGAGAAAGTAAATTAGCTGATAGGCTATCTTATCACTGAAGGAGCCCTGGTGATCTCTAGGTGAAGTTTGCTTTCTTATCAACTTTCCCCCTATCTTACTTTCTTTGCAATACTTTTTTCTTCTTTGCCAAAATGAAATTGAAGTGTAGGTAAAGAAATCTTTGTATAAAGTTAAAGTAACATTACCTAAAGTAACAAAAGCCGTAACAGCAGTACAGCTAACATTATCTTGAGGAGGAAAAAGGTGTTACAATTAGTTTTGAGCAGCTGGAAGAAAGTTTCAGAAAGTCCTGTAGTCTTTTAAGCAGGGACATATAGAATAAAATGTCCACAAAATTTCACCCTTTCTTTCTTCCTGCTATTAAGATTCCATTATACTCAGAAACCTGGTATGGAGTGGAGTCAAGAGAGTGTTAGGAGACCTTTTCTAACTTCCCTTTCCATGCATGGAGATCAGAAGTTGTTCCCAAGTTGTCTCTTCTTTTCACTTCTTTTGTCTTCTTTTGTGCTCCCTTTCTGTTTCATTCCATGCACGCCAGGTGCAGGGCAGAAATTATTTAAATTCAGAAGTGATCATCACCATCTGGTCAACCCCTAGGATTTGGGGTGTTAGTATACTTCATATAAGGCTGTATGGATCTATAACAGAGCCAGAGCAGGGATGGGGGAAAAAACAAAAAAGAAAGAGTACCATGTTTGAATGAAATTTCCTACCAGAGCCAAATTTTTACTTTAAAAATTCTGTATTTAGTGATAATTATAATGTTATTTAAGCAGATGTACCAGCTATATAATGATAGAAATGAAAGCTGTTCTTCTGAACACTGAATAAAGTATTCATTGGCAAAAGCCAACTCTCAATATTTTATTATGGCTCCTGCAATACATCTTGTTTTCTTAAAGCATACAATTATACATGAATCAGTTCTTTCAATACTTAAAAAAAATAACATTCATGACTCATGATTTCTTAATGCTTCAGGACTGGCAACACTGTCTTTGCCACAGAAAAGGCCTAGGTGGCTAGAATTTTTGCATGTGATTTTAGGTGATTAATTTTCCAAATATAGAGCTCCATCAAATTTAGCACTTTCATTCTACAGGGTTTCAGGTGAACATTTTTGTCTGCTTCAAGATTCCTAATTTCCTACTGCCTGAAATCCATTTTGGCCTTGGGATTTGAATACATTTCAAAGACCAAACCAAAATTCAATTAAAAACCACTAAATGCCACATGCCTTCCTGTCAAAATCATGCAAAGCTAACAAAGTCTGCCTGGACATGAGACTAAGCTGAAGTGGGGCAGCTTCCATCAGGAAAGGAAAACTTTTTGAGGTTCATATAATCTGTCCCACTTTTTTTCACTGACTTGTTCAATATAATTAACATATAGTACAAACACTCTAAAGTGCGGTTAGAGCATAAATGTGATTCCAGAATAAATCTTTATCACAATGAAGCAGCTACATTCAGTGTAATAATAGCTCTCCTCCTGGTTTACAACTAAAATCAGGTCTACCAAGCCTTCCTCTTTATATAATTGTGAGATGATGAGAGTGGCCAGTCACCTCACTGCTCTGTCTCTGATTTTCTGTGATTATATGTGTCTAACAATTCATTAACATGAGTAAATTGCTGTAGAGTCCTCTGACAGAAAGCACTACAAATGTGAAAAGTAATTCTATTTCCCAGTGGCCTAGTGAACATATCACATTCTAGTCTTTGATACTTCCCTGGCAATGGCCCAGAAGCCCTATCAAGTTCGTTCCTGTGTGAATGGTAAAGCCATAGTCCTCTTTTTCTAATCTGATCTTGACTTGCTATTAAGCTTCTCATTTCTAACAAATCTCAACACTTATTCACTTTCTATTAATTATTACATACAGGACCTCATTCTGTCTAAATCTAGTTTAAGTTTCATTAGGATCAGGAAAGTTTTCTATTGCTTAGAATCATATGAGGTTTCTTGTTGCCTCTTAACTTGTGACAATGTCTGTCTCACCACCTCAGAGCACTTGATTTACTCAAAAACACAATCAGATTCCTCCCAGTTTTCTCTCCCATTAACTCAGATCATGACCTCAGTAATACCAGTATAAACTCAGCTCCTAACAGTGTACAAGTGGTAACGTAGTTCCATGTGCCTGGGTGTGTAAGTTCAATACACTGCTAATAACAGCACTGAGCCCACCTTGCTGCAGGCAAGCAGTAAGGCAGTGGGGGAAGCAGTTGTACCGAAGCTGTCACGCAGAACACAGAATAAAAACCAGTAGCAGTTTTGTAAGAGGAAAAGTAATTGGTGTTAAAAATAATGTTAAACCTTTGACCTGTTCATACCCTCATAATAAAATAGTTTTCTTTTCTTTCCTCTTCCCAGAACAGGTATAAACTAATACTCACTTTCAATCTTCACTGAATAACAATGTCTTTACTTTCTCACTTACGCTCATTTCCTTCCTGAGACGCATCCTTATTTAAAGAAGCATGTACCTCTGATTGTTACTTTTATTTCCAGGAAGTCAAAAGGGCACCCGCTTTAACACAGGATAGGATTTTTTCTTTTATCTTACCTTTTCTTTACAGCAAATTCTCCTTTAGGCGCCAAAACCAGTAGCAATATTCTCAACAAAGAAAACAGTACCTGAGCAATTTGGAAAATTCTGACTTTATTTTACTGCCTAATTGGAAGCAAAGCTTTTTAGAAAATACAGCATATGTATGTAAGCTGAAGTCATTTCAAAGCACCTATTCATACAGCTGCCAAAGTCATTGCAAAGAAATGTTTTAGCTGCCCTGCTTTACAACTTATATCTGTTTTCTGATTGCCTTACAAATTACTTGTAATTTACACCATATATGTTTCACCATTTATTTTAGTCTAGAGGCTTCTACGGGTTACAGAACAACTAACACCAAATCTAAAATTTGGGTCATAGCTTCACAGCTTTAGCACATTTAGCATGGTGGACATACAAGCAAGGGAATTCTATGTCATTTCTCATTCCGGAAACACCCTAAGGCTATTTGAGTGTCCTTCCTACTCTGTAAATCTGCCTGTAACAAAGAACTGCTCTACAAAATTTATCTGGAAAAATATTTCCATGTACCTAGAAATAAAATAACTTCAAAATTTAGAACTCTAATACTTAACCTGAATGCATCCTGGGAAGATATTAAAAACTACTGTATTTTTAAATAATTAACCATTTTTGTGAACTGGGAAGCTGAGGAAAGTATGTATAAAATGCAGGAAAAGTGTGTATAATTTGGCTTGAACAGGAACATCAGGCAGAATAATGTCTATAATTAATAGCTCCACAACAGCACATTGCAAGCTAAAAGATTTCTCTTGGCAAAAAATGAAGTATGCAAAGGCATTTCTGTTGATTCTCAGATGTAATCACACTGTTTCGCCTAACAAGGCATTTCATGATTTACTTATTTTCATGGCCTAGCATTTTAGAAAAAGGATTCATTAAAAAGGAAAACACCTCATAAGGAGGAAAAGAGATATCACTCCTAAATTAGAATATATATGCCCTTGATCGTCCCAGAGTTTGAAGCACAGACACAAACTATATTTACCTCAGGTCATGATTCTGAAATGACTAACAACTGTACATTACAACTGGAACTGTACAGGTCATCGGTGCATGTAAAGTTATGTGTATATACACGTCTTTGCAGGCCTTACTAAGCAAATTCAATATTGCATTGCTGTAAAAGATGGTTACTTTGAAAGGCTTAATCAAGACACAAATGATTATTATTTTCAAATCAATAAAAATGCTGTCTTAAAAACAAAGCTGAGAATACTTTAGATCAAATCAGAAATCTATTGAAAGGGATATCTTGAAATCACTTTCAATGAAATGGACATGAGAACAAATCTTGCCTTGCTACTTTCACTGTCAATGAAAGGTTTACTACAAAGGTATGGTTGCAGAATGAGAAATGCTTATTGTTGCAATGACTTAGTGAACACTGCATTCCACTTAGAAATATTATAAGTGTTTCCATCAGGGTAAAGATGTTCAAATACAAACAAAATGAAATGCCTAGAGGAGGAAAGGAAGAACAAGAATTTATCAAGACTGCTAGTGATTTATGAGAAGTAATGATTATGGGGCCCAGGCAGTGTGAAGAGATGATTCTATTTATCATCTTCTCCCTGATAGCTATGTGCTAGAAACTGGCATCAATATATCATCAAAATATTAAGCTGGTGGCCCTGCAGTCTGGAATTTATTTAGGGAGATGTCATTGTTGCAGGTGTCTGTGATGGAAGGGAGGACAAGTTAATTACCTCTTCACCAATCTGGATCTCTTGGATGGAGCGAAGTAAAAGCTGGTATCCTTCAAAAACGATCACACAGTTTGGGTCACAACTGTGATTCAGCAAAGACATGCTGTGAGGGAGGGAGAGGGGGAGAAAGAGAGAGAAAGAACTTTATGCAGGAACCTTCACTGCCATTACCTCTTTAATCATTTCAAAGTAGCTAACTCCGTTACGTCTGTAGTATCAAGCAATTAAGTTACCAAACAAATAAAATCCCTGGTAAACCAGCTGCTGTTGGTTAGGGGAGGAAAATTAATGCTTAGAAGATTTATATTCCTTGCTAATAAGAGCCATGCTTGGGTCTGTTCACTTGATTCTGCCTTCTTGGTATTGTATGTGGGAGGAATGAGACAGCCTCCTGGTGACTCTCTGAGAGGCCTGTCTCAGGGGACGGGGCAAAGCTGACCAGTTGGGAGCAAGGCAATGTGGGGCAGTTCAGAATAAACGTTTAGTACCTTCGAGCTGTATTTTATTTCTGCTGCTTCTGCTCAGCTTCAGGGCACTAAAATACACACACCTTATCAGTTATCTTGACCTTCAGTGGAAGTGGAGTGCTAAGGGGCTGGCAATTAAAGCCTATTCTACAGCAGGTAGAAAATGGACTGTAGTATGTCTCTAAACCAGATTACTTGGGTATGGTGGTGAAAGAAAAGAAACAGTCTTTGCCCCTGTTTCACTCATATGGTTTGGTTCAGCATCTGTTCCTGGGGCACGTGACAGCTGTAGCAGCACAGCTCATCATGGAGCTGCAGCCATCCCCAAGACACACAGGCACTGCTGCATCTCCCAACACACACGCACACCCTTTGTTCTTCTTTGAAGCAGACTTAAGAATAACATCCTCTATATATTTTTTATTCCCATGTTTCATTAGCTGAGCAACAACCGACTTTGCCAGACCAACATCAATCTCATAGCAGACTCAGGGCTGAGGTTTTTTCCCCTATGGAAATGGCCCATTGGATGAATAATTCTGGCATCATTAGGCTGGAAGTAGAATTTTTGGCTTATCCGTCTTCTGGCTGCCTTTCGTTGCTTTCCTTGCCTGTCTGATTCAGCAACCCAAAATCCCAACTGTTGTCAGCAAAATAAAGGATTTTGCTGAGGGTCAGAGTCCCGCAGCAAACCATGTTTATTCACTTCTTGACTCTTAAAAGGGTTATCAAAAGGATGTTTGGATATCCCTTTGGGCCTAACAAAATATCTGTGGTTAATCTCACATGAACACAGTAACGTACACTTGGAGAGGTCTGTCTCCATTTCACTTGCTAAGATTACGGGGCTCATTCCCAAAGCTGCTTACAAGATGATGAAGAGAACAACCACAGGATTTTATTTATTTAAAAGTATATAGGGATGCTGAAGCTATCAAGCCATGCAACAATATATGACCTTCTGATGAGACTAAACAAAGCACTTGTAATCAGATTTCATCCTGTGGAAACACTAATGTTTTGATGACAATTTCATCTGGAAACATAGGCACTCTCATCTTCTTACACCCTACAGCCCAGATGGAAGGGTACTTGCCTACGATTTGGGAACCACTGGTCTAAGTTCATACTCAGCCTAACTCAGAGTGACATGGTAGAAGAAAATTCAAACTGTTCTGAATTGACTTGGGAAAGTCTCTTGCATTCCTTGGAAGTGTCTTGTCACAGAATGTACATAGCCACCTTCTTCTCAGTCAAAAGTTTTTTTCATCCAAACGGAAATACTTAAGTAATAATAATGTTCCAAAATAATATCACATTTTTCCAAAGTATGTGAAAGGATTTGTTTCTATTCCACTATGAAACCAAATGACTGTTCTCTACTTTTCGTAACACTGATTCCCATGTTCTCCTAACAGCCTGTCCATTATCTTTACCACAAAGCAGGCTTCAACATATTAAGTGTTCTTACTCAAATCTCGCACGAGTGACATTATTAGAAAAAGAAGTAATAGTGATAGGCCCATTTAGATATTCACAAATGGTTCAACCCAGCATTAATAACAAATTTGGAGATGATCAAATATAATTCTCAATTTCAATTTCAATTTTCAAATACATTTTAATGTTACACATTAATTATTACAGGTAATTAAATCTGTGAGGGTAAAATCTTCCCTGATATGTATTTCTAATAAAAGAAATAAGAAGTAATTCAAATATTAACATCCATCTCCTAAGGGGCTTATCTGCTCACCTTACCAGTATCTCAGTTATGCTTAATTTTCTAAAGTAAGCATTCAATCTTTTTCTTTTAATTGCCAGTTCAGAAGACTCTTGACTACAAAATATCTATCTTCTAATGCAATACTGAACAGATTTCTTTTACTTTTTAGGAAGCCCTAGTCACCCACTTTGACGTCAGCATTTATCCTTACTAGGAAAAGGCTACCATCGCCATAAAAATCAAATACAAATAAGTATCCTATTTAAACTGTTTTAACTCTCTGATTAGAAGGGCTATTAAGAATGTTTTCAACTTCCAGTTTCTTGACTGGATGTGTTACCTGCTGCTTTGATGGTCCTTACAGCTACCTAGGAAAAAGGGGAAAAAACTAACATAGATTTTGCTTGTGAATGAAACAGTGTCCACAGTACCTGGGATACAGGCCAACACCAACATCCTGCATCTCTCCATTACTGATGGTGAAACAGTTACAAGTCACCTGTAAAAACAAGGGAAAAAATCCAGGATTACCAGAGTCATTTGGAAATCCCATACTCAAGTGAAAAAACTTTCCAAATAAAATGAAGGGACAATTGGTAATTGGATGGGAAACATTCAAGCCCAACACTGGCACTCTTTCATTTTAGAGCAGTCACATCTGGGGGACACTCTCCTGTAAAACTGCAGTCAATTAAAAGCAGAAATATTAGTATCTTGCAAAATTGTGGGGTTAAACACATGCAGAGGTCCTGTTTTCCTGTCCAGAGGGAAAAAAAAGTACATGGAGCCTGAGAACCCAGCCCAGGGACGAGAAGCTCAGCCCAGGGACAAAACAGCAGATGACAGTGGCTGCTGATGGAAAGAGTGGTTATTTCAGTGCAGGGACTCCACTGATGTCAGGCTGTCAGAGCATCATTTAGTGAGTACCAGTGGAGCCCAAAGAATATATATGGGACAGTTTTGAAGTAAATAGCTACCTTGACTGCAGCAGCATGACATGGGTATAAATAAATACAAAGACTGCAATGGCACATCTTTCATGTTATGGGTATTTTGGTTTACATGTAAAAGACCACACACAAATCACGTTCAAAATATAATTCACAAGTACAGGGAAATATAATCTTTCATTTCATATCATATATTCAGCTTGATAGTGTATCCTTCTTTCATATGGTCATACAAAGCTAAAGTGGTTTTAGAAAAGAGCGGAGAGAACAGAAGTTTTTTGCAAGTAGATACAGCCAAACCCCAAACCCTCAGACTGAAGTTTCTTGGTGTTCAAATCCAAGATCAGATTAGTACTTTGCAAAAGATTAGTAAGTATCATCTTCATGGGCTTAAAAAGAATGAGAATCCAATACCTAATGAATTTTTAATATATCTGAATTTTTTTGGAACCCATGAGTTTGTATTTTTTGTATTTTTGATAATTTGTTGAGTCTCTTAACACTGACATACTAATTTTTTATGTAGAAAAACATTGCATGATACTGCATATCAAGAAAAAACTCAAATATATTCTGCATAACATTAGATTATTAATATCATTATTTCTCTGTAGAACGGAAAATGAGTTAGAGTAGCATTTGGCAGATGTGAAAATGAGTTTTGAAAGTTGCATTTTTTTTCCATAGACTAATTACCCAGAACAGTAAATGCACACCTCTATTTTAAAGATGTACACTGAACAAATTAATTGTATATCTTACCTTACAGAACTGACAAATTAATATTTATGAGAGCATTAAGCATAAAGTAAAAAAAAAAAAAACCCTCTTTCAGAATTTCTCATAAACTCTGACAGCAAAGTTAATTTAAATAAATGTACATGCAGTAGGGCATGTGTTTTTTTTAAGTGGTTAGACAATACTTTGATTAGTCTATTATTTATGTAACCCATTCAAACGTTCCTGATCAATTACAAAAAACATATATCTTAATTATTTCTTTCCTACTGGCATTGGATATACAGTATCAGACAACTTCTGAGCTAAGATTAGTCCATTTTAAGTGGCAATTATACTGGTTCTAAAAATATTGACTTGATTTTGGTATTTATTGAAAAAATAATGTGTTCCAGGTAAAAGAAAAAGAAAAAGAAAGCCAGCTTGTGTGAACCTTATTTCTCTCTAATGGATTATAAAGTAGCAGAGGTCAAACATCTCTTAGAACTAAATGAATCCCTTTTCCTTGCAAATCTGCTATTATTACCATAAAACTGTTTATACTAACAATACTGAATTTTGATCACTGTAGAGTTGTAGAGAGACTGTTTCATTGTTTTCTAGTAAAGGTAGGTATTCTAGTATGTGGAAAGTTTTATATACAGAAGTACCAATAGTTTTTACTTTTCTCTTTTCATAAACATGCATTCACTTTTTATACCAGGGTATATGTAAAGAAAAACATGAGATGAATGGATGCTCTGAGATGCAAACATCAAGAGTGCCTTTCAGAGTAGCTCTCTGTGAGGCCCTTTTTAACCTGTTTTAGGTATTTTCATAGTATGCAGTTGCCTCTCCATATTCCAAAGAGGTAATAAAATGCCATCTAATTTCACAGTTTCAAATACCGATACTAGGCTTTGCTGTGGTTACTTTCTATCCTCAACATGTGGAGAGAGGAAGTGAAATGAGGGGGTGGTTAATATTTCATCATATATGAGGTGAGAAATTCTGATATAATGATAATCTTTCACTGACAGTTCCATGGTGGTAACAGGTATCAAATACGAATTCACCATAGTCTACCCATTGGGGGTGAGGGTTGGCTGTTTGCTTCCTGTCTTTCAGATTCCTTGCAAAGATTCTAAAAATATACTGAATATCTTCTACAACATTTCTATTCCCATGAAATTTTAAGGGGTTTCAAATCTCAAAGTTAAGGATCAGCCCTACCAAGGATGGCTTTGAGATTTCAATCCAGAAGTCCACCACAAAAGTTAATTCTGTAGACTGCAGCTCCCAAGAACCAAAAGGAGGAAGGAATTTCTTTACAGAACACCTGAAGAAAAATCCTTTTTCCTAGATTCCTAGGATTCCCAGACTTTTCTGTGTAGCTCCACTAATAGCTAACTTTTAGCTAAATAATAGCAAACCTACTTTCCCGAAGTTCCCTGAGCTTAACTAACTCAGTTTCTATGGAAAAACAAACCCCATCTTTCTTATGTATCGTGATATTTCTTTCAGGTTTCACGATCACCTTGCAGAGTCTTCTTTCTGCGTTAATAGATCCACCTTACTCCCTATACCTTAATCTTCAAGGTTTTGATTCTATGTGATCACAGATTTTAAATTAAGAAAGAATAAACAATTTCAGCCAATCTAGTGCTTCAAGAAAAGGTCCCTTCTTTAGCAAGGCCATCATCACCCTTGTCACCTTAACTCTTTTAGAGTCATTTATCTCAGTTATTTTACTTGTGCTGTTGTTCAACTTGTCCTTTCTGATTGCTCTAAAAATTCCTTTTTATCCAGCTCCATAGCAGTTAAACCGCATATTCACACGCAGAGACAGAACATCAGAGAGTTACATCAGAGAGTTACACCCACGAATAAGCAAGAATGCCCACGGATTTCAGAACTTGGGAGCTGCAAAGTCAAATTCCTTGCCATTTCCAAAATTTCTGAAATAACACATCTCCCAACAGGAGAACTGAGGGAAAATTCTCAAAGAAGATCCACAGGTTTTTCAAACATCCACATTGTGAAACTTATTTAGGAGTATCCTAGAGCTCTTAAGACTTATCATCATAGACCAATAAGGACAAAAAATCCACCATCAATTTGAAGTAGCCATCCTCTGTGTTTGAGTTGGTTCTCCATGGCAAAAAGTTCTGCAAGTTTATTTAAAAGGAATTAAATAAATGGATTGTTTATCAATTATATAAAGTGACTGAATTAAATAAAAAAAAAACCCTGCTCTTTTGAGGGATTGCATGTGTTTTAGAGAGATACCCTATACTCAGTAAGGTAATACAAGTAGAAGATATAATCTTTCCCAGACTGGTGAACACACTGAGAATAAAACCATGTTAGAGACCGACCATTATTTTCAGACATTACCAGCAAACTAAAATTGCTGTAATCTTTTAAATTTTATTTCCTCTCTGAACGGCATATGAGAGCTCTGTAATTTACCTCGTAAGGAAGTCTCTGCACCCAAGACATCTGGAGCTACTGTCTGAGCAATCTCTGTCTGTGTCAGACCAACAGTCCAGTGGAGAACCATGCAGATTTGCTTTGGTGTTTGTGTTTGACAGAGTATGAGGGCTTCAGTTTGGCAACATAGCAAGCTGAATTTGTTTTGAGTTCTGTATGTCTGGAGCCATCCCACTGATTGTAGGATGACTACGGCCCACATTCAGATATTATTCACACCATCTATACTACAGATTTGCATGTGGRTTAAGTGAAGCAGATCCAGACCTGATAGCAAGACAGTCTAGATTTGGAATTTCTGACACTAAGATAACAGAATTTTGAATAAAGGAGGAAAGGGAAAGAAAAGAAATTATTATTGGTCAATACTTACTGCTTGCAAACACTAGGACTAACAATCAATGATTTTGTCTCCAAGTGCTCCTATATATTACTGCAGCACAGTGAGGCAACTCTTACAACACACTAAAGAACCCCCCATGAGAAGATTTAATAAAGAATGTATTCCGCTGATAAGGTCAATATAATTCTCAGTTCGGATTTAGAACGAATCCAGTCATGTCTATAACCGGAGTGTCACAGCCAGTGTATTCTAACCCATCACCAAGAAGAAAGCCATAACTAACACTACTTTCCCTGATTTATTGACACAATGTAAATTAAAGATATGAAAAAACTTTATGGATTATTAAGTTTCTCATTCACACCAAAGCTGGCTGGTTATTCCCAGTCATTGGTAAAAACATAACAAAAGATGCTGTAACCAGGCCTCGCATTGTTAACAGACATCTCAAGAGACTCAATCACTAACCAGGTGGAAGGAGTGGATGGTAAATTCTACTGCATCCAGCAGTGTGATGGGCACATTGATTCGAACGACTGAGACACACCCCAGAGACCTTCTTGCACCACTTGCCCCATTATAGTGTTGCACTGGTGGCTCATTCCCACTTGAGGATGAACAGACACTAGGCACAGATGGTTGACAGACCTCAAATCTGCTAATGACTTCATTTGGCACATGGAGTGCTGGAGCGGAGGACACTGTGCTAAACTGTAAATGCATAGTATGCCACACCAGTGACAGACCTGTCAAGCCCACAGTTTTTTGGAGGGCATTTCACCCAGTTGCTCCCTGCCACAGTCACCCACACTTCCCAGACAAGCAGAGCTTCTCTCACTGCAATGCCTTGTGCACCAGGCACAGCTCATCAGCTCTGCCTGATAGGCAGGGTGTCCAGGAGGAAGGTAGGAGGCAGGGCAAGGTGGGAAGGTGTCTGCTACCAGAATGTGGCTTATATATATACTTGCAAGTTTTACTAGATCAGGAACTCTGAATCTGACTCCACCTTCCATCATATTGGGGGTCTACTTGCTTGCTTCCACAGGAGCCACACAACCAAAACCAGATGAAGGAGCTGCTGGAAGGATCAAAATAAACGAAGAAAAATGATTCTGTGGTGTTCTGTTCCAGGCTGAAATCAAAACACTTTAGAATGGCTTTTATCTCATTTACGTTTTCAGACTAAGGAATGGGACAAAGTACTTAACTGTTTGTGATACATTATCAGAAGTCAAATTTTGCTGCAGTACTATGAAATTCAGAGGATTACATTTCTTTCACATCATGACTGAATTTGCAATTATTACATTTTACTTTAAGAACAATACAGGCTATTAATCTCCTGTGCAAAATCATCAATATTTTAGCTGAATACAGGCTACCATTACTAGCTAAAGCAGAGATGACTATTTTCAACTATTTTTTAGCTCTTCATCTTATGCCTTTGAAGATCTTTCCTCATATCATTTGCAAATATTTCAGCTCTTTTTTGCTATCTTAGCAAACAAAAGTTTCTGAGTGGTGTGCAGAACACAGGTATCCCTTGCAGAAAGGTGTTACTGAAACTAAGTCAGTAGACCAGATAAATCTGGCCTGACATTAGCTGATGATTTAATGCAAGTATGCTCCAGGCATCTTTTTTCAGTATCCAGCTAAGTGGTGCAATTTTGATTGGAATGGAATGAAAATAGGTCATGGCAAATTACCCTCTCTTCTTAACCCCACACATATTTCTCCAATTTTTCAAAAAAAAAAAAAATTAGCTATGCAGCTAAATGTATGTGATCACAAAGAATTTCAAAGCCATCATTACTAGGACAAACGTTGTGTTTGCTATGGGCACTTTTTTTTGGTATTTGCAAGATGTAGTTATAAACCTGAGATGAAAAGCTAAATCCTGAAACATACAAAAATATCACACTTTGGGGGTAAAATGAAATATTTTGAAGTTTTGCAGAACTCCCATTAAAAAATTCATGCAAACTATGTCCTATTTTTTCCACAAATTTCTCCTCTGACAACAGCCAGCAAGTCTCATGTTCACATTGGTGAGGTTCTAGATTTTACCTGGTGCTGGGAATATTACTATTATTACTGCTTTTTGGAACAGAATTTAAATGTATCTATTTCTGAAGCAGAACTGGAGAAAGGGAGCTGCAAAGCCACTAATGGATCATATTACAGTATGCATGCAGCACTTGGCATTATTAACTGGAGTGGAGAGAGGCATGACATCCTTCTCTTCTTCCTCATTTTTCTACTGGTAACTCCACTCCTCCGAAATGTGGTAGAGTTATTAACTTGATTTCAACAGCCACTGCATGCCCACCTATTCAGAATAAACTGTTTGTTTTAATAAATCAGACCAAACTTCATGGGTATCCAGGAATGGTTAACTGTCTTTGTATCTGTCTTGCCAGAATTTGTTCTACAGATTGCTGTTTATCTGCTTTGCAATGGAATAATCAGCAAAATACATGTGGGACTAAATATGAAAAATAAGGGTGAGATTCAGCTATGGTTGCTGGTATGAAAAGGACATAAGCAAAATCAAAACATTTCTGAATTAATCTTGTATAACTTCAGCCAATAGCACGTGTGGAATAAATGATTCTCTGGCATTTCCCTCCATTATACAGATGATCTCCTCATACCAGATTCCTTACTGCTAGACAGCTTAAGTTAGGGGGGTGAATCCTAGTCTATGTTTTGGGCTTTGCTGACTTTATTTTCACAGTTGCAATATAATTGCTCTTCCTTCTGGAGGTGCTTGTTGAGCTAGACCTTCAAGTATATTTACTTCTTAAAGTTCCTCAACCAAAAGTCTTTGGATTTGGTCTTTTATGCTTGGAGTATTTTTACCTCACTTTCCTCTTCCCTTTTCACTCTTTATCTATTACCCAATAGTATCTTTTTTACTGGAAAAAAAAAGGGGAGGGAGAAGATGTGAGGAAAACTCATTTCATATCATTTCTTTAWAATTGTTTCCAACACAAAAATTTTGAAATCAAAAAAGTTTGAGAAAGTTTGAAGAGAAGGAAAATTCAAAAAGAGAAGAAAATAAAATTCAAATTTCTCTTCCAAAAAGTGATGGCATAAAAAGAACATTTTCATTATTGAAAAATTTAAACAAACATAAATTGAAACTTTGATTTTGAAATTTCTTTTGAAAAGGGGAACAAAAACTTTAATTCTGATTCATTTAGAAATGTAGAAAGCACTTTTTTCCAACTTAAAAAAAATTATTTTTCATAAGTAGCATGTGTTTTTTGAACCAGCTGTAGTGTCAATTTGCTACTTAAGTTACATCCTAAAACAGAGATGACCAGGGAATTTTAGAACTGAACCTAAGACCCTCTTTCTTCATTAGTATGGTAAAAGAATATATGGAAACAAGTGGTGCCAGCATATGACACTACAAAGCTGTAAGTGTCCATGGGCACTGCAAAGCAAGGCTAACTACAGCCTGCTCTGTTTTATATTAACCAGACAAAATCTCAGGGTATCACAAAGTTTGGGCACCTAGGCCCCCCAAAATACTGCTGATATCACTGCCATTTCCTTCCATTTCCTTTTTCTTACGCCCTTCCTCTGTAGATTACCTACTACTGCTTTTCTTTTGACACAGTTTTACAAAAAGGAGTAACTATTGTTCTTTTTATCAAACTATTACAGCAAAGACCAAAAAAGAAAAAAGAAAGAAAAAAGAAAAAAGCATGAGAGTTATTTATATATCTTTTTCTTTTTAATTTTTATTATCATTCAAATTGGGTGACATTGCTACTTTAAAAAATCAGTGGGCCAGCCATATCTCTTATGCAAATCCATCACTGTCAGTGGTCTAAACCTTATTTAACTATTAAAAGCCTTTGGAAATCAGTAAATAAGTCAATAGCAAACATGCACTATGTTCTTTCTTCCAGATAGTTGATAGATCAAATATCCATCGGGAGCAGGTCATTTTAATTACATCCAAAACAATAATATTAAAATTATATAAGCTGTTCACAAAATGCCAATGTAATATTGCATAAATAAAAAGTTCTCCCTTTAAAGTTTCTTAGCAATTGATTACCGTATGCTTGCAAAATGCTTTTGAACTCACCCTTACTCCTTTCTTCCACAGAGGGTGTATGAATAAGCTTATCAGATGTGATGACTGCCACTGCATTGTACATTCCCAAGGTGTCCTGCAGAAGACAGGCTACAGCAGTCTGTGGCCAGTGAACAGTGGAGTACCAGATGTACAAAAAGCCTACTATGTATTTGATCTTGAAACTTTGAAATACCCAGCAGATTGCTCTATCTAGATGTCTTGGGAAGAAAAAGGGTAACTGCCTATTAAAGATGGTTTTAAGAAATCCAAGCACAGAAGAGATGGTGAAATCCAGACCGCAGTTCTAGACCCTTATCTGTCTGAAAGAGAAAACTGATTGAAGTGTGAGTAGGTGTTCTGGCACAAAAGGATATATCTGACCATATCGGAAAACAGCAGGTTACAGTAAGGCAGAAAACATTAAGTCAAGCTCCATTTCGTTTTCAGGACAAAATAGAATTGCTATATGTAAGGTAAAGATGTGGTGCATGGGAAAAATTAAACCCAAAGCAGTAATTTTGAGGCCTGTATTACTCAAGTACTCAGAACTCAAGGAATTTACAGATTTCCACAGGACCTGTGCATTCTTAGTATCTCTGAAAATCAACTCCTCAAGGGTTTCTAGACAGCATTTCTGTTATTTTTTTTCTACGACACTACTTTTTGGACTATTTCAAACATTGCTCTGATCAGGAAACAGTTTAAACAATTTATTTTTTTGGAATTCCACAACACTGGACATGTTTAGTCTCAACACATTACATACGCTTCTAGTTACTGTGAGGCAAAGCTTTCATGCTCATGCCACTAGTTTTCTCATTCCCATGATCTTAGTCCAACATTCTTGGACTGCCACTTAGAATATATAACCATTTCCTCAATTCCAAAAAAAGCAGGGTCAATCTGAAATATACTGAGACTGTTTGGTAGTGTAAATTGGTGTATCAGGAGCTTTGGTATATCAGGATATTGGCATTTTTCAGAACCCAGCAGGACAAAGCCCTAAGCAACCTGGTCTGAATTCAGTGTTGGCCCTGCTTTGAGCAGGAGGTGGCACTGGATGATCTCCCAGGGTCCCTTCCAACCTGAGTGATTCTGTGACTCCATCTCCACTGATTTCTCATTTTCATGGTAATGTTTTTCAGAATCTTTGTATATAAATATAAATCTCATACATCTTTGGTATGAGATTCCTGTTTTACAGGAAAAAGTGAAAGAATGTACCTCATGAAGTCACCATTTTTTCTGAGATTTTCTTTACAAAGTTTGTAACTAAGCAATCTGTTGGTAGGAAACATTGCTATTGTGAGAGGCAGAGGACCAGAAAATGAAATGATCTGCCCTTTGAGATTGCCAATGGTTTCTGTGTCTTTAAGGTTCTTCTCCACACCTACACTAAACATCAGAAAACAAAACCTTTGCTGAATTTTTACTGCTCCTGCTATGCCTCCTTAAGAAGGCTGAATACCAGATTGTACTGGAAAATGAAAACCATCCCAGGACAACTTTTTGTGATGTTGTTGATATATGGAAGATAAAAGCACACAGAAAAGGACTTTAGATGCAATAGCTTCACTTCATGCGGCGAATGTCCAAGTCATGTAAAGTCCTCTCCATGCTTACACTCACGTGTCTTTACAAATCCAGTCCCCTGTGCTTTCCACTTAACAGAGACAACATTTAAGATCCTACTGTGTAACGTTTCACTGAAGTCAGGGAGGAATTTGGCATACGACTCACTTTGATATTTGGACATACAATTTTTATTTCAGAAGGCAGAAGGAAGGGAGTCAAGTGGAATTAAGGGGGCAGGACTTCAGCTTTGGCCATATATAATTGACTGCCTGCAGTGAAAAAAAGAGCTTATCAACAGAACTCTGAGATGCAAGGAAAGGAAATGGACGGAAATAACCTAGACCATTTTGGAGTACTAAGCAAGTTAAAAATAAAGAGCCAAGAGAGATTCGCAAATAATTTGGGAATAGATATTCCTGTAATTCAAGGAAATGATATGGAATTCTAATTCATCTAACAGTCCTTTGTGATATGCATGAGCACCTGAAGCACCAAAACAGAAATAAAGCATTGCAAATAATAATAATAATAATAATAATAATAATAATGATGATGMTGAAGAAAGACCTCCCACCTTCAGAATTACAGTATTTGATCTTTCACTCTCAAAGAGAAAAAAGATGCATTTCACTTTTAAAAGTCTCTACCAGATGTCTTGGAAATACAGAAAAAAAGCAAGGTTAGACAAAAACTAAGCTGAATTCACAGTTCAAAAGCTTGTGGGCAGCTGACTAAAGTTCACAGACCTGTATGTAATCACTGTCTACAGGAAATACTTACATTAAAGAAAGAATTCTCCTCACTCTTTCACCTTTGCCCTTCCACATACTCACTAGCAAAGAAACATCCTAAGTGCATTTCTGTGATGAACAGAATTGTCCCCACTCTGTAAGATTAACTAAATCTAACAGCTAGGAACAGAATCTGTCAACTTCTCAGACACATGATTTTGGCAAGCGTTAAGTGGTAAAGGATATATTTGCATACAAATGGCCTAAGTTGAAAAAAGATGATCCACTTCTTGTTTATTTTTGAACCCTTTAACTTAAATAAGAGTACAAAATTTGCACTTACATTAATGTAAATTGGCAGTAACTTCAGTGACATCAGATGAGTTACATGAAACCAGAATTAGGTAGGCAGAAAGTTCACAAGTCGAACTAGAATTAAAATTGCTATGAGCATTGAAATTGGGTGATTTAGACAGTGTGGTTAAAATTCTGTACATTTCAGACAAAACAAATCCTTGCCATTAAACATCTGCAAACTTTGGATTGCTTAATTCTTAACCTAAACCCTTAACCACAAATGCCTCAAGCTTATATCTAATACAGAAGTTTAAAAAAAAAGTAGATGTGATGATATCATTAAAGTTAAATAACCTGACTAGTCAAATTTAGAGTCTGAGTGTACATTTTAAAAAATAACATGCAGTTTTTTTTCCCTCTTTTTTCCTAATTTGAGATAACTTGAAAAGGATTGAAACTTCAAAACGTCTGTGTTCTCCGAACATTCAGATGATACACTGCCATCTGCAAGGTGACTGCCATAATCCTGTAAGCCTTCATGTGAAAGTGAGACTTTTGCCTACCAAAAAGAATCAAAATTCCTTTATAGGAAAAGTTGCATCTTCCTCTCTGTATACAGACAGTAGTAAACCCTAGAAGGCTGATGAATACAATATATTTTCATTTAATTTTTTTATCTTATGATTTTTAAGCCAATTCAATAGCTTTCTAATCAATTCATGATTTCAAAAACTTTAAGAACAGACATGATCTTTACATTTCAAAATCCCAACATTCATTACAATCTGAGAAAATTAACAATGGCGTTAAATATTTCAGGGAAGAAAGATGGCTGTGCTGGCTTTATAAAAACAATTTACAAATTTAGAAAATATAAAACCCCTTTGATTCACAACACTTTCCTAGCGCTCCACACTGTTTTTTACTGACATGAAGATTCACTCTCAGCAAATCTTTAGCTACAGTTTTCATACTCCTTACATCTGTTTTTTTTCATCTTGTACAAACCAAATCTTTACATATATCCATCTATTTCAGATATATMCGAGACGAGCAAGTCAGGTAGATGAATAGTGATTTCCACAGGGCAACAAGGAGCAGCTGGCATTTCTGTTGCACCTGACAAAAAACAGTGGTGACATGAAAGAACATACTAATTTCGGGTCACAACAGTACTAGTGGATCCCAGCAGATTCCCTAGATCTACAACCAATGTAAACTCTTAGTTTATACCTTGAAGCTCTCTTAGAAACAGCACAAAACTAAAGTCAGTGCAAATCTGGATCAGAAATACAAACCACAGGGCATTAGCTAGTTCAGATCTACTGTTCCATTTCTTCTCACAGTTGGCATTTTGAGACTGAGTCTTTGTCTTATGATCATACTGTTTTTACACCAGCATAATGGCAGAAAACTACATGGCCACCTCCTTACTTAATGTACTAAATACTTTAAAATTCAGTATTCAGATTATGATTATTTAAGTACTCATTAGTTAGGAGCACATGTTCCTTTCCTCTAGGACTTGTCTCTCATCTGATTTGACTGCCTATGAAAGTTTTACCTTTAAATTGTTATATTTCCATGAATAGAATGCAGCAAAACTATAAAGCGATTACCAAAACAGAGAGCTTTACCATAGGTTCCATTCATGAAACAATATGAATTTAAAACAAAAATTACAAAGTCTCACTAGGTAAGGTTTCACCAGCTGCTAGTGATGAGAGCCATATCAGAACAAATAAAGTGAACCCATATCTTTTTTCATCAGTAAATGTGGAATTAATTCTTTTTTTACACATTATGACAGAAAAGAGTAATTTGTTCCATTAATTACTGTTTAAGTCACAGTTAAAAAAAAATTTGTGTTAGTATTTTAAATGCTATGCTACTTTTGGCAAATCATCTCAAATATAAATGAGCTGAGTGAAATTGTAATAGTAAAATTATAACCTTTGGGTCATCTCACAAGAAGAGTTTCAAATACCAAGCCAGAATTAGAAATCCTACACATCTTTCTTTTATATTGAATTTATCCAGATGAAAATACTAAACATTTAGAAAGCTTGAATGATGATGTAGGCTTTGTGACCAGTATTTCCATACTGAGTCTGAGTCTGTTCCCATAAACAGTCAGTAACATCACTTCCTTAGTGAAGCTGAAATGGGTACCCTTCTCACTGGCTGGGCTCTTACCATCCATGAAGGAAGTACCCACTTCCCTTAAATTTCATTGTTATTACATTTAACATTTTGTACTTACTGTGACGATAGCATCACATTGAACAGTCCATTCAGCTATTACCACTTGTTGGATCATTTAAATCAATCGCTTTGTTTGCATAAGATACTAAAAATAAAAATATGAAAGTTATCCCTAAAGGACAAATTCATACTTCTAAATCTGTTTCTCCAAACTACATTGGAGCCCTCGAGTCACAAAACCAAAATTTTAAATAAAGAAGATAAGAAGCAGGAGAAGGAAAAGTCACCAGAACTATAAAATGACTGAATTAAGTAAAGATAAGCAAAATAGAAATCCAAACTACAGGAAATAACATATTTAAAAAGTAAATGAGAAAAAGCGGAAAGAGTACAGAGGAAAGGATTTGGCAAAATGACAATCAAGACCAGCAGGGCAAAATTTCCACAATTCATTTACCCCAAAGTGGTACAATACACAGTCCCCACTAGAATATAGGAAAAGATATAATTTTGCTTTAAAATTTATGACAACAGCTCAATGCACTCATCAGCCCAAGTGGGGACGCAGCTCTGGTGCAGGAGTGGCCGGTAAGCGCCGGCCGGCATGCTCGCAAAGGGGGCAGCATGGCCAGCGACAGCCCGCGGCAGCGTTGCCTCCCTGCTCGGCTGCAGGGCTGGGTTTGGCCCGTGAAGCCCTGAGCTTTGGCCCACAGGCCACAAGGTCCCTAGCTCCAAGCCGTGCTCAGCAATTCACAACATCTGCCTCTCATGAACTATGGACTCCTTTATGTAGCGTCGGTTGTCAAGCAGATACAAGTTACAGGCTTTGCCTCGTAAAGGGCACCACATTAAGTACAGCAGTCCATCCACCAAGAACTTCTTATCCAGCCAGTGCCTACACCTGGAGGACACACTTTGAACTCCTATATCATAGGAACAAATGAATGAATGAATGCCGATACCTTGAATGAACACTGATTCTCTTTGGCTGCTTTACAAGCAAAAAGCTCTTTTAAGATTGTCACCTAACTGTGTACAATCTAGTCCAACATTTGAAGATTTGGAAATAAATAAATCTCTGTTTGCTCTTGTTGGAGAAACAGGTCCTACCACTGCAAGCACTTAGAAAGAAGTTTTGTTTTTCACATGAGCTTTCCCACCAGCCTCAAAAGGGCAGCTCCCAGGTCACTGCTGTCATTTCTTGCCTGCCTCAGAAAACCACCCTTGCAACCCAGTCTCCCAAATAGTTCATCCCTTCATCTGAGTGTTGAGATTCTGGTTATCACTAGTTGCGTCTTACTGTGTCTAAAGGCCCTACAGTATGACTACTGTAAAAAGCTAATTTTAAACCTATATTTTGTTGTACAGCCATGTGATTTTCCTGCAGAATCAAGCTGTTGGAAGGATTCCCAAAACATAAGAGCCAGAAACAGTCCCAGGACCTACACATGAGATGGGACATGGCAGTAATAATGGTGGGGATGCTTCTGTACACATTTCTTATTGGAACACGTCACTGAGTAACATTAGACAATATTTAAAAAATCAAATGCAAAGGTCCATTATCACAGGAAATAYGTTAAAGTGAGAAACTGACGGTAGCACATTCGATCTTGATATCTAAAGGATGACTTCCTTTTAACAAGATGTCCATGAGACTGGGCAGCATCAGTAAAGGGCAGGAAAGCTGACGGGGCTTTAGGAGATAGCTGCATTATTATAGGCATATGGGCAGATGGAAGCAGGGATGATTTTGTCAAAACAAAAATAGTGATTGAACTTCTATGTAAAAGCCATTATTAAACAAGCCCTATGTACACAAACCTGACAAATCTGCTCCGAGGAGACATGCAAAGAGATAATCGCAAAATAAAGCTCACTGATGTTTACCCAGCCTGACTTTTATCTGCTGGTTTTGTGTTTATGACTATGAACTTATTGTCATGCCACTTCATGTGTTTGCCAAAAAAAGGACATGTTATTTAGCAACATAGTCTTTGGCAGAAATTTAGGCATGAAGCCACACATTTTGCAATCCAAGTATCCATAGTAACTGACTGCACAGTAACTAAACTTGGGCATTTATCAGTTCCAAAATTATTCAGAAATGAAACTGCTACATATCTGAATTAATAAACATCAGAGCCTGTTCATTGTTGTCATTTGCATGAATAAGAATGTTTATCCTAATTAGAGCTGAGCAAATCATTTTCACCAAATCGTTTACCCCACAAAAGCAGCTTCCGCCTTTACTTATGGAATGCCTGGAAGTGGCTTATTAATCTGTCAGAATTCATTCAAAATCAGCTCAAACCTTTCTTTTTTGTTATTGTATTGCTATTACTACCAACCATGAACTAAGTAGTAGAAATTCACACCTGAATCCTGAAACTGTGACAGCCACTGAGCCTGAAGACGCAGACTTAAAAACTGAAAATACTGTGTGATATCATTGTGATTGCATTGCTGTGTAGATGCTAAATGTAAATTTTATCCCAAAGATGAAGAAGCCTCTGGAGGAGTGCCCCTGCCCTGGAACAGTAGAAGTTTAAGGAGAGATAGCAAGCTAATAGAACCATGAATCTTGGAAAATATTAATTCTTTACTTCTCTAGCCCACGCAGAAATGGCCACCCAGGGAATCCTGAGAATTATGATTTTAAATATGGGGGGTGGGGGGCAGTATTTTTTCTTTCTTCTCCCATTATATTCTCCTTATTGGAGTGGCAACTCCTTAAGTGCTTTCTGAGGGGCATCATTATCAAAAAATAGTAATACTTCCAGCCCATAAAGCAAGATATTGGAACATTGCATTCAGCTGGGGAAAAAAGGTAGTAATGCCTTTGGAGAACCTTTTCTCTTTGCAGCTGCTCATGACCACCATTATGGCACTTCAGTTCTTCTAACTGCAAGTTGGAAGCAGAGTTTGATATGCCTGAAACATTATTAGCTTGCACCTCCGTGGCTTCCTTGTTGGCCTTGCTCAAGGACATCAAACAACATACAGRTGTTAATTGGTTGAGCACGGCAACAGCTCTGTGAGGACTGGAAGGGCAGAACTGAACCACACGGAGGCTGAATGTAACGCTAAGGTCACGGCACGCATCAGTGGCAGTCTGCAGTGCAAAATAATTTGTTTAGTGTCTTTCACTCTATCTAAAAGGTTTACAGTTAAAAAAAGAAATAAAACTCACTGTTGGCTGGAAAACAACAGCAGCACAAAATCCACGCCTGACATTGGACTTCTGGCTTTACCCGCCTCTGCAGCAGGGGTCGGGGTCAGCAGTGCTGAGCTGTACCAGTGCTGCAGGCCCAGGGCTGGTACTCTTACACCAGTTAAGGGCCCGTGTGTCATTTCACGTCTCCTGCCTCGACTCGGTAACGCTATAAAACAGGCGGGTAGCTCTGACGCACTTCTCTAGATCTAGCGCATTTATCCAGATTATTGCAGCTCTGCTAACTTTCGTTATGGAGAGAACTCGGCACAGGGAGGCCGACAAAGCGGGCTGCAGGACGCGGGCAGGGAAGAAGCCTCTGCCGCAGCAGACAGCCATGAAGCACCAGGTGAGAAACATTTAAAGCTCCGCTGCGCCTCAGGAAGGAAAGAAACACCTCCAGGAGCCAGCCACAGCAGCAGCCACGCCAACACGCGCAGCTCACCCAGGCCGGCGGTGCGCTCCCCGGYCCTGGCTCCGGCCCCACGGCAGTGCCCGACGCCCTGGGGCTGGGGCTGCCCCGGTCCCCCAGGACCTGCGCCCTCGGGGCGGGGGGACGGGCCCTGGCGGCCTAGCCCGGCCCGGCCCTGCCAGCAGCCCCTGGCCCCAGAGCCTTTTTACTGGAAGAAGAAAACGAGACAAGATCGAAAAGGCTGTCTTTCTGCTCCCTCTCAGCCCACTAAGAAATACCCTCTCAGGAGTCAAACCTCTGGTATGACAGGAGAAAAGCACTCATCACAAAACATGTGTTTTTCAGAATTATCCTCTTCTCTCTATATTGAAAGCACGTGCAATTTCTGGCTCCCATAAAAGCTGCCTATAATGAAATTTAGAAAAAAAGAAAGTATTTTTTTGTCTGGAAAGAGAGAGGATTAATGCATATAGGGTATACATAACTCAATGTACGTAGGAAAACTTAATGTATGTAGGAAAATATTCGCTGCTGTTCATTTTCAGTGGATAGGTAATATGAGCTGTTTTTTCAGTGGTAGGTAATATGAGCTGTTTTTCATGAAATCTAGGATATTTGCCACTTTAGGAGAAGCAGGTTGGGATGAATAAGATAACTTATTTTCACAGGTTGTTTTCACAGTAGGCCCCAATTAGTGATTCTTAATTCATATTCATATGCAACTTCTTAAAAACCACAAGAAAAATAAACGGCTTATTCTGGCTTCAGATTACATACCCACTTTTTCAATTTTACGTTATATCTCAAAAAACTGATACTTTTAACAAATTCCTGGTGCTCTGAATTTCTTCTCATGGATGGCTTTACAAGTATGCTTACTGCTGTCAAAGCACGCTATCCAGCCTTTTGCTATTAGGGCCAAAAGCAAAGACTCTTTCAGGAAAATAGGGCAATTCTTGTATAGTCAAGTTGAATCGTGCTTCACACAAATCATAGTCTCACTGGCAGCAATAGGACTGCTCACCAACTGACATGTTTCCCTGTAGAAGTAAGGGAGAAAAAATTTTGGCACACAAAAGGTAATTATCATGGAACTGTAACATTAATTTTCTCTTCTAGGTATGGCACATAAGCCTCAATAGCACCAAGACAAGGAAGAGTTCAAATTCTTGCATGATTCGTGTTGTTTGCAAGAGCTCTCCCTCAGCCCTCATACACAACATTTGAAAACTACTCTGTAGATGCCATGAATTTAAAGCAGTGAGAAGCATTTTCATTCACAGAGCAGATACTTCATTGTCAAAAAAAATATGTTTTTAATGAAACTATAGTGGTTTCAGTTAGATGGCAAAGGGTACCTGATCATATGTTCTACCCAGACAGTATCTGGTTTGGAGATGATGACGGAAAGCAGCTCTGGCTTAGCCAAGTCATAGGAGAACAGCCTCCGTGGAAAGGAAAGAATGGGTTTGATAGTGAACTTATGGATAATTTGTAAACTAGATTTGGTTGGTGTTTCATCAGAAAATGTCATGTTGCATAATCTGAGTATTTTGCAGAAATCCCATACAACTGCTGCTATGACACTGGAGCATTTAATTTGAGCAATATCCTCTATGAGATATGTGGAATTTTCTGGGTTTTTTGTTTTTTCTTTTCCTGGAGTTTCCTATTTGTAAGAAAAGTTTTAAATGATGTTTCACTTTAAATTGACATGAGGCAGCTAGAGCTCAACCAGTATGAACACTAAGAAGCACACCCAACCAACAACACAAATAAAGCCATTATCATAAATTACAATAAATGTTTCCAACAGTGTTGCTAAACAAACTCATATTATTGGGCTGGTTTAATTTCTCAACTGTGCTAACAACTAGGAAACCCCTGCACTTATGTAGCGATCCTTGAACAGGTGAGGCCCATCCAACTTTTGACACCCAGTAGGTGTTTGCAGCACTGGATCATTTCCTTAGCTGATGTATATCAGCATAGTTCAAGCAGATTTCAGATGGCAGTGTGACAATTTATAACAGCAAAGGATCCATCAAATAATGATGAAAATGTAACATAATTAGGGAGGAAGCTGGTTGCTGTCTTTGTAATGTTAAATATCCTACCTAGGCCCAACTCTTTTGTTGAAAACTTTTTGTCTGAGATTCAACTCTCTTTTCTTTTTAACAGGAATCTCTGTTAAGGCTAGCATGAATTAAACATTATCACAAGAAAGAAAATGGCAATAAGAAATTAATTGGTAATGACAGCAGATTCATGATAGCATCCTTTTTTAATGTATAGTAGTACATTTGCCAAAATGTGAGTACTCTGCTCTGAGAACATTAAATCATAAAACCAATCAACTCTACACAGACTTTAAGAAACATCATCAAATTGATCAAATAAAAATTGTAGAAGATTTATCACAGATGCCTTTGACCTGATGTCCAAACTGGCTTTTCAAACCAGTCAGCTTTCTGTCTTGAAATATAAGAACAATTTTCTTGTGCTTATCTCAGACTGTGTGGGTGGATGAATAAAATCAAGTGTCTGTGAAACTCTCACAAAGATACGATGTCCCTGTTCTCAGGCTCTAATATAATCTCGTTTTTTTAAAACCAAAATGACTGACGAATGATACAGAATCCACCATCATTTTAAATATTCAAAAGAATGTGCAGAATTATTTTCTAAAAATAAAACAGATACAATCTCTGTCTCAGCTCTTAAACAGTCTAGCTGGAGCCCTATTTGGCAGCAGTCACTGTAGTATTTGAGCACTTTCTGAATATCAGCACGCACTCTGGATTTTGGAATTCCCTCTTGTCCCAAGAGCTCCACTGACCGGGAAGGACATTAYTGCTTATGGTTCCCATTCTGCAAACCTGTTTCTTTTGGGGGGAATGTTGCAGCTATACAGTGCTATACAGTGCTTCACTGACCTCCAACAAAACACGGTGCCTAAGTGTCAATCTCACGTTGAATAACTGAGTCTTAAATGAACATTCTGTCTCCCTTCTAGCTCTTCCTTTCTGAAATGGGCCAAAATTATATGTATATAGAGCCGTTTAATAAGTAATACGAATACTTCCAAGACTTCCCAAGAAAATTCTCCCATGCTTTGGCTGTAATTATATTACTTACTGAATATAACTTATGTCAACATCTAACACCTCACTGACTTCAGTAAACACAGAAAACGCAAAGGCAGCAGAGAAGGTACAGAGGCCAAGGGCAGAGTGCTCAGTGCCTGTGCTAGAGCAGCCGGGCTGGCCAGTATATTGCCATGTACCTGCACCGGAAACAGGATCTAAAACCAGCAACAGCCTCCAGTGCCATACATGTGTCCCTGTACAAAATTCATTTACTGAAACTTCCAAGCGTCAATTCTGTGACCTTGTATTGACACTGTCAGATGAATCTGAGTTTCAGACACTGCACTTTGTAAGCAACCTCAGACTTCAATGCGAGAAAAATAACCTGGATATTTAAAAGAATAGATTTTAAGGTGTGGTCAGGTGATCATGCACTGCACAGTGACTTAAACTAGCCTTAAATGAACCAAGGTTTACTTGTCATGAAATATAAAGCATGCAACAATCAGTTACCACATCTCAGCTCAAGGGTGGTAACTTCTTAAGACATGCTAACTTAATCATTTACAATCATCTACTAATAATTCTAATTTACATGACATTGCTTCAGCAAATAGATTACGCAGGTTGCGAATGACCTCCAGGGATATTATTGCATTAGTTAAAATTTTAATAATGCAAATTAGGACAAGCCCTTGGATATGCATTCAGTCACAAATAATTATTCTAGTGGAGCAGAATGTAGCATATATAACACGCAAATAGGGCTTGCAGAAAACTATGGCACATCAGATATGCCAGATACTGCCCTCCCCCCAAAATTTTGCAGTGTCACGTAAGAAAATAAAACAAAAAGGCAGCAAATATAGAAAGAGAATGATAATGACCGCGAGTGAGTGAGAGAGAAGACATGGTGTCATTTGGCTGGAACGCTCACTAATTCTTGTGGTTAAGGAAGAGTAATGGAGAATGTGAACACCAAATTTCAAAACTTAGACTTGCCACATACTTCCTCTGTGGCTTTGGGCAAATCACTTACCCTCTCTGTGACCCAAAGCTCTACCTTTAATAGAAGTATTCTCATCAGAGTCGACTGCTTTGGATCCCAGTTTTCTTTGTTTCCTCTCTGCCCTGTGAGGATTATAATGCCATTTCATAAGAATGCGATGCAACAGCAACAACAAAAAATTCAGACCCTTTATTCACAACAATTAAAATCATAGCCATGCTGTAATTCACAGCAAATTTTAAAATCTCAACTGTAATGAGAAGAATGACAAAAAATGATCAAAATACATTCTTTCAGATAAGAATGCGATATGGGCTTTATTTGTCGAAGTGTTAATCTTGTTCCTCACACCTTGCCCTAATGTCATACAGCCTATCAAGACATTATTGGCATAAAGAACTAGATATAAGCTATTAGAAGTAAAACTCTTGTTTTCTGCAGTAAATAAGCCCTGAGTCAAGCTAAGTTCAATCCTCCTTGAATGCAAAAACTGTTCCTCTGATATAAACACTAACAAACTAAGTATCAGGTGTTTCAAACATATCTGAACTGTTAAGCAGAATTCACTGTCTTTGATTAAACTGTCTCATATATTTGATGCCCAGATGTCAAATTCTCAAACACCATTTTATAAAAATTTACTTTTATTTGAAAAAGATATTCAGAGGTTTTTCTTCAACAATTTTGAACAATTCTATCCTCTGTTGTTTATTTTTAAGAATGATGATGAATGATGACCTTCTGTAATGCTGCTTAACCAACTGTTATTTCCAATTAGTCTAGGGAAGAAAATAGCAGGGTTTACTAAATGCAGCTTTACAAGGTAGTAGCATCTTGAATGACAGATAAAATTACTACACTTATGCCCATTGTAAATGAAGTATTCATCAGTAAAAGACTGTTTAAACTCAATTATACTTCTATCCAAGAGCAAAAACAGTATAAACGTCAAACATTATGTGCCTAAAGAAATTCCCAGTAGTTTATGGGATGAATTCCAATGCAAGTGAGAATGAAAGTTCTCTCTAAAGAGCCCCTGAATACCTGCTGGGATTTTGCTTGCCTGAAACCAGTTGAAACGAGGAGTTCCCTTGCCCTTAATAAGAACACAGAAATGTAAAAACAATGCCATCACTGAGCAAAGTTTTACATTTTTAATTGAGTATGGTGTGGGTAAGAAGTGCTGGACTTGCATTCCTACAAGAAATTGCTTACTAATATGCGCCAGACACATACCCAATAAAAACAGCTAATTTATTGAGAAGTAAGTTCTGTCTCTAAGGTTCATTTCATCCTTGGTCTTTCCAATAAGAGGTGCAACGCTACCAGAAGCAGTAAGGAAGGGCACAACATCTGCTGTCACAGGCAGATGCCCAATACTGTCATGACTGAGCTCATTCTGCCTTCAGCATCTGGCCKATAATATTCGAAACCATTATGTGCTGGCATTAGAAGGACAAACATTATGCTTGGTCTCTGCACAGGCTGAAAGCAGTCACAAAAAACTGTTAGCTTCGTCACCAGCACAGAACTAGGTACAAGCTGTCTGCTGTTCTATGTCCTGTGATACAGAAAAACAACATTGCTTTTCCATTTTTAGCATCAAAGGAGTGGAGAAACATATTCCCCACCTCCCATGCGTTAACACACATTATAAGCCACAAGTGTCTCTGATACAAAGCTCACAGCAGTCAGTGGAAAAACTCCCACTGATTTCAAAGTGTTTTGATCCAGTGGTTTCATAGACAAGCCTGAGAGAGTTGATGATTTGCAGAAAATGAAGAAAGAGAATACATTTTCATAATATTATTTATTCAGTTATTTGGCAGAATAACATCTGCTTTCTGAAAAGGAGGATTTCTCCCTCCTGTCATAAGGACTTTTCCTCTTATTACTATTTTTAAAACATTATTTTATATTTTAATAGTAGTCATCCTTGTAAAAAAACAGAGATTACAATCCATGAAATATTTGCTATCTTATTAAACAACATTTCCACTACTGTTGGTAAAAGAATATTTTCTTAAAAAACAATCACATATACACAGAAACTCCTTGAAAAAATTAAAACTTTCTGGGTTAAAATCATCCTCAGCAGCATTTTAGGGCAGTATTAAAATTACCTACTGAATTAAGTGAAGAAATACTCAGTTGCCTGTATATTCATAATTACCGCCCTTATTCTAGTGGAAGGTCCATTCAAAGGCATTTTTCAATACAAACAAGCTGCACCAGGAAGATCACCAGTGCTTCTGAGACAACTCTCTACATTTTGATAGGGGAGATATAAGGTCCAACTCTGCCATCCCTTTCTGCATGCCATAGTGTCAACTACTGAGACTAGCGCAACTATACTTCAAACATTTGCTCTCATTAAAAATTATAAGCAGTGTATCTCATGCCAGGTGGTGCTACCACTTCAGCTTAATAAAATACACAAAAATACAGGAAAATGCTAGTTTTAGAAATGTTCGTGACGAGCGGGTTCAAACCTACCCCTCCTTATCACAGTGCTGATTTTAAGTTCTAGACTCTTTTTACTTGATTGTGTGTGGCAAGACAGTCACTGAGAAAAGGCAAGAAAACTCAGTCAAATAAAGGAAAAGCTTGCTAAATTGTAAATGGCAGATGACATCACGTTGGCCTTCTGAATAATGCTGCAACATGTTCTCAGTCTACTCACCACTGTGCACCACTTGCCTACAGTCTAATTTTTAACTTATCGGTGATTACTGCTCTAGGTAGGTTCCTGCCCTAAGAACACTTATGCCTGTGTTTCATCCAACTGCATGGGAAGAATACAGGATATTAACTGGATTACTCACCTATGCAAATGTATATCCTGAGACATTAGGTAGAATTGGTGCATTGGCATTAACTGCACAGTATTTTTCCCAGGGTTCTGGTTGATTGAAAATGGCCCTCAGTGACTCAGAGTTTAAGGATTTGTTACCACAAAATGGCTATATAGCTATTAAAGGAAATTAGACTGCAGGAGTTAGAGAGCATAGAACTGTACTGTCACTTAACCTGTACGATAACAGCCAGTAACTAATGCAAATATCCCATGTGCTGACAAACTAAGAAAAATTGCCTTGCTCTATGCTCCCAAGTGCTCACAGCTCTTCCCTTCCACAATTACTTTTACTCAAGTTAAAGCAGCATACAGCTAAACTGTACCAACCTGACATCTCTGTTCCTCTCCCCATGCCATTGCTGGCTGCTTCTTAAAGCAAGGACACACAATTGCCATAATTCCTCTCCTTCCCATTTTAGCTGCAGCTCCCACCTACAGTGCTGCAAATGATTCTCCGCATCTGTATGAGCTGAGATACGCTAAGGGTGTATGATTGAAGTGAATGAAGCTTTTTCATTTCTGCACCACTATTAAAGTGATTGGGATTTCTTACTACAACCACATCATGCATAAATAGCTTAATCTTCCTTGGAGCTTGATCACTTCTTTAAATATAAGTACAACTTCAGCAGAATCATATTGGACTCATTAAATGATCTAACTGGTTACATCAAATCATACATGTTTATTGAATACCTAGTAGAGCATATACAGATGCTTAAAAACAAAAGCCCTCGATTTATTTTCCCCTTCATCAAGTGAATTTTAGCAGAGAAATATATAGACAAAGTCAATCCTGGACACAATTCCACTGAAATCAAAGGAGTTAAGAAGGCAAACTTGGCTCATTATATTGAATTGAGGGTTAAATCAAGGCAATAGATTATTATTACTTTATTCTGTATTCTCTACAAAGCAATATCTATTTTCTACTTTTATTGGCTGTCTCTCTTGTAGAATATGAAAACCTTTTTGTTTTCTCCTCTTACTGTGTCTGCACTTTCTCCCCATGCAAAACCTTTACTGTCTTTCATCTTTTGTCTGGCAGGACTGAACATCTCTTCTTCAACTTTCAAAGTCCAGAGCAAATCTACTCACATATTTTTCTGGTCTTGTTATATTTTTCTGTCACACTTTCCAATTGTCAGGGGCCATGTGATCTTTTCCTATTTCAATTGCCTCATTAAGACATGTTTCTTCCTCAAAGCTCTCAAATGATGATCTACTTATTCTTCTTTCATAGAACTTTTGATCTGTTCACTACATTTAAGTTAGTTTAATTTCTCAAATTACTTTTGTTGGGAAACGGGGGTGATGGGATGTGTGAAGGGGAGGAGGAAAAGAAGTGATCCTAACTGACTCTCTTTCACTCAGCTAACAAACAGGACATTCAAATGAGCTGTGAAAGCTTCACATTTCAAAGTCTTCTTTCCGTCCATAATACTATATACAATTAAAAATCATAATACAGTCTCTTTATTTCATTAAAAGAGATGCCAGACTATTAAAGCACTGAGGAAAGGTCTAGCAATTGGGAAGCCCAATGAAAGAACAATTTAAAGCCTTAGTCACAAGAAGGCTGAAAATTCAAGCATGATCACAGTTCTAAGTTAATGTTTCAAACATTGGAAAAAGCACCAAAATCAACAGGAGTGATCCAGCCAGTGATCCATGTCGAGCTATGTAATGCACAGCACGCTTTAAATTCAACATCTCCAAACACTGACTGCAACTCTTTAACAGGCAGCATTACTGCTCTACCAATTAGCATTTGTATCTCCCATTTAGTTGGCATTGCATGAAGACCTGGGCTGCTCAGAGCATCTGTAGCACAGCAAGACTAACATCTGGAGTATGCAAGTATTCCATGTAGAGATTAGAGCTTCAATTGCACAAGTGCAGGCTGAAGTTATTAAAAATCATTGTGCTAAAAATTCTAGTCACACAAAGAACACAGATTTTAAGGCAACTTGGTCACCATTTATTTTATCAATAAACCTTTGTTATTGGGCAGCTCTCAATCTAAGGGGAACAGACGCAGCAATATCTAAAGGTTGGAAGTTCAAGTCAGCAGAGTCAACTTTGGAAAAGATTTGAGAGACATGGATAAATTATCCTGCATTTGCAGTCTTAGATCTGGAGCATGTATCTTTCCAAAATATACTATTTTATTTCAGCCTTAAATCGTTGGTCCTAATGGAGGAATTGGAAATGAAATTTTGTGGTCTCTATTTCATGAAAAGAATGACTACAGTCTCCCAAGATCCCTTCTGATTTTTCAGAATGTGAAAAACAAAACCTTAACCTCTTTTCCTGTTTTGGCCATTGCCTCAAAATTAAATCCATAATTTTAGTTCAAAATCTTTAGTATGTATCTTCATGCCACTACATAATTCAGTTCTAGCCACTTCACTGCAGTCTCAGCACATCAGAGATCTGTGTTTTATAATAAACACAGCCTGGAGAGTCTGCCTGGATTAAACTACATGGATRCATTCATCAGAGCTCCTTTCTTTATGTCCTTTATCTTTGTCATATGCATTGTCTCAAGTAATCAATATTAAAAAGTGCACAAGTGACTTAAGTATATATTTATCTTTAAAAAAAATCCCTACATTTAGAAAGATAAATACAATAGCGAAGGTTTGTAGGAAAAAGTAGTATCTTTCATAAGTGTGATTGATATTAGAGGAAAAAAACAGATAAACTTTTGACCATTTTTCCGATTATTTCAGATGGTCTGACCAAACACGTTACCTCACCATACAAGCCTTGATTCTTTCTTTTGAGATTCATGGCTACAACACAGCTCCTAAACCTGTTATCTCTCACAGCACTGCATGGTAATCACAGCTAAACACCACAGTTTGTATTTTCCTACAGATATTGACAAATACATAACTCATATTGAGTTGCAGAAGTAACATTAGCCAAAATTCCACCTTTAGAAGTTCACCTAGCTTTTAATCACTTTGCTACGATTTCTGCAGTACTATTTTAGGATTGTACTGGACCTCATATTTTGAATGAATTTCTGTACATTTTACCTAAGTAATGTGTTTACCTTCTTAACATATAAAATCAAAGGTCAGCTTTACCTTCAGAAAGATTCCAGCATTCTGAGACATAGATTAGTTTTCTGATTTGCTAGATCATATATAAAGACTCAGAGACTTTATTAGGACCTCTCCATAATCTTGATACATCATTTAAAGAAGTATAAATCCATCTACCATTTGTACATAATATTCTATCCAAAGGTATTTCAAAATTCACAACACAGGATATTTCACATGTCCTTTGCTCGAATCTGAAACTTGTTAAAGAGAATTTACTGGAGCACCGCATCATCTGATGTTGAAGAGGTTCCTTTACCTCAAAGAACTGACACACGCTGAGTCTGGCCTGGCCAAGTGGACACAGTGCCCTCAGCTGGAAAGCATCACCCTGTTCCTATTCCTCCCTTCCATCTTTCAGCTCTGCTACTGTTTGCAGACTCAGATGGATTGGACTGTAACTCCTCTGTCTTCTCAAATTCTGCCACCTTCATCAGACAAATTTTGCAAAAAGACTAGTTCCATTTTCACTATAATTAATTTGAACCTCTATATTTGGGCAATACTATCTTCCTCAGAAATATCCGCTCCGGTATGACAACACCCCCAAAAAGAGGTAAAGAGGAAGGCCGTTTAGGAAATCACTTTCAGCACTAAGTTATTTTCTGCTTTATTAATACGTGACATGTAATTTATACTTAAAGCTCACAGTGAACTAAAACTGCTGAGTCTAGTAGTACGTGGATTTACAATGAATACATCTCATAAAGTACATGATTTGTAAAGTTGAGTAGCAGTTGTGGAGCTGTAAACAGGAAAAAGCCAGTCAAGCTAGAAGGAATGCGTTAATTAAAGAATACAAGTGAAACACAAGTTAAAAGAAGCCAGATACGGAGAAGGGAAAAATCTGGCTCCAAACAGGAAGGAAGGAGGCAGTGTATCCCTTGCTAGATTTGCATATTATATCCCAGGGCCCAACCACAGCTAGCAGGGGAGGGAAACACTGATCCCTCACATCTCTATTTAGTGCAAGTCCCAAGGCAGCCTTCCTACTGAAAAAACTCTAGGAAGGAAGCTGAAAACAAGGATGACAAACGGAACAAAAAAGAAGGAAAGGGAGCAGAGCTCAGAGCAGCAGCTGCTCCAAGGGAAAGGAGGTATCTCTGCAGCTCACTCAGCTACTGAAATCCAAGAACAGCCAAAGTGATTCCAGCCAAAACTCAAAAGTGGAGACTAAGGAAAATGGAAAGCTCTGAGGTCAAGGAGTGGCATCACTGATGCTGTAAGTAGATAAGTAAATATATACATGAGGTAAGGTTTTAAGTCTTTCATCAGAACAACTGATACAGCTTGGAGGAAAAAAAATGACAATTTTTTAGCTATACAAGCCCTTCTTCAGGTCAGATGCTGAGGTGTGACACACTGGGGTAGCGTGTGCGGAAGGATGGTGTCCTCAGCTCTGRTATGTGAGTGATGTGTCTCAGAAAAGAGTCTTGTGACACCATTAAGAACAGAAATAAACTACAGGCATACCTAAGCATAACTTTTCCTTTTTTCCTTTGTGTAACCTTTTTTCTGGTTTTGTAATTCAATACCTAACCTAAACTTGACTTACCATTTTCCTTAATCTTGCCTCATAATAAGGGCAACTTGCAGTTATCTTACCGAGAGGGAACTTTCTGTTCCTGAGGGAGCAGCCATCCTACTTACCCCAGCTGCCAGTACACTCCTATGTCTAACACGTATTTTATGATTTTAAGGAAATGAAGTCTGTCCTTCTCTCAAGCTGTACGTGGTAGCAAAGGGAATGTCAGAGACAGGTCTGGATAGTGAAGATGCCCTTGGCGAGTATTAGTGCTCCTTCCACAGGCAACAGCTTCTGGGAAGACAACCTCTTTCTGTAGCAATATCCAAGTATGTGAGAACATGTCTGCAGTCTGGTAACCCCGTCCAAGTCCCCCAGATTCGGTGGTGAACCTGTTGGCTTAGGGGATTTTGAGTTAGGCCCTCAAAATCATAGGCCATGCAGGAAAAAACAGACAAATCCCTGAAGCTAAACATACTGACAACATACTGACATACTGGATCTGCAGTAACTCTGCCGATTTCCCCAGTTTTAAGTTGCAAGTGTTCCTTGGTATTCAGGTCACCGGCTTTTCTCAAACACAGCCTGCCAACATTGGAAATGAAGTCTGAAGAGGAAGCACTTAAAATAATTAATAATCCTTATGGGCTGGGTTTAATTTGACATGGTCTTAAAGATTACCTGTGGTCTTGGAATATTTCTCTGTGGTTTACTGGAAATACATAAACCATGGCTAAAGGCATACTGATAACAGAATGATCATCCTGCACAGGCAAAAGCAGGAGTATTTTAAAACTGAACAGAATCTTAAGCAAATTTGCTTTGTTTTGTTTTTCTTATAAGAAAACCTAAATCAGAGTTCTCATTTTGGTCACATTTTGACCAACCTCTGAAGCCAAAACAGGATAACAGACAGGAAAAATATACATAATTAATGTTTATGGCTTCTGATACCTCTGTAAAGATCTAAATCAGTGAAGATCTCAAAAGCCACTTCTTCAGCAAAGGGAGTAAACAAATTAAATAACCATTCTGCTATTCCCTTATGATAATCTGCATTATTAAATGGCCTCCTAATGACATAACAGAGAAAATTTTCAACTGCTGAGGATCTGCAGAGTTTTATGGAGTTTCACTTTAATTAGCTTAAAGCTAAGAATCAATACAGAGTTCTTAGTCAATATTTTTACATTTTTGCCATTAATTATTTTTGTTATGCCACTGGAAAAACAAAGATACAGGCCCTAATCAGTGCTCCCAAGTGTTTCTTAATGAACTCAGAGGGGTCCAAACAGCCATAATTATGTCTTGCATAACTGGAACCCCTCCTTCTAGAGTGGTTCTTTGTTTACATATCACATCTTTGTATAACTTAATGTTTCTTTTATCACTTTATTGCTTTTGTTATTTCTTCATGTGGGAAATGTTTTGATTAGATAGAACATACCATCAGAGAATCTTTCTTATCTTTGACAATAGCTGTTTCCGCATTTACAGCAATAACACAATCCTCATCATCCTGAATTTGTTGAATTTACTTATTATTTTATTGTAGTCTCTTCATTAACCATTGTCATCCTCTAAGTACATAGCCAGTTTAGCAACTATAACACTATTACTGTCTAACACTGAGTTGTACAGCTTGTGCCTGAAATAGAAAACTTGACCAGGTTCTTGATTTCAGTAACAGAACGCACTGTTGTGCCAAAAATTAGGACACTCTTTAGTAACTTGCAACATTTCGTCTGAATCTGTGACTACAATGGTGTTTCTGTGCCAAGATTTCGGGTTAAATGTTTCCTAAGAGTGCTCCAAGCAAGGAAGGAGGCAGCCCCGTTGTAACGGTTGCCTACCATACCCCGCCAAGGGTGCTCTCACATTTCCTCTGCTGAACAATTGGCTTGCAACCCGCACAAGCACAGCTAAGCAAGCCAGACTAATTTCAACAATTAATAGGCAATTCCCTTTTAATTCCATCCAAAGCAGCTGAACTGGGATGCTGGCCAGCTAGCTGGTAAGCTTGTACAGCCTATATTCAGGTATATGCTCTGATGGTTACATTGCTTGAGCCATGTGCTACATTCACATTTCCCAGCTATGTGCGGATACATCATAAAGACAACCTATGTTATACGTACATGGGATGGATCAAGGATGCTTACTATACAACCTCAGATGACAGGAAGGGGCATGTAGGATTCTCTCAAGGCAGAGGACTCCCAGACAGAAAATAAATACAGACTGGTAAAACTCTGTTATGTTTCTCTTTCCTGAAAAGAAATACCTGCCTAGCATATATTATAGCTGTCAGCTGGATCTAAACACCTGTGCAAACCCGTCTGCTACTTAAACATGCTTTTGCTTGGACACTTGGTTCCAGATGACATAATCTGCCTGCATTTTGCGAGACCAGTTGTGAGCGAATTACACTGCCCTGATTTGGCACCAATGCAGCCCTCTATTAGGAATGCTGCAACCAACAGCCATCATGCTGAATTCAGTCCCACATACATTTTATGTGATGTTTTTACAGAGATAAACAACATTATCTATAAATTTACTGAGAAATGACGTAGAATAGGCATAGGTCAAAACATATCAACCTGCAGTAGAAGTAATTGAATTCTAGCAGAAGAAACGAATTTCAGAAAAGATCAAGCAAACGATCCAAAATATTCCAGGAAAAGGGCTAAACAGTTTGCTTAGTTTTTTCTTGTTAAAGTCCATGCCAAACTGTAATCGTTAATCTGTTCCTCAACATAGTCTAAAAACTTTATAGGATACCGTGCAGTTCTTAAGCTTTCAATTTAAGTTAAAAGGGAAACCAAATGAGCTCATATGTAAAGAACTGCTTTGATATCTTGGGAGGAAATCGTGGCTCTATTTAATTCAATAGAAGATTTGCCATTGACTAGTGCACTCAATATTGTCAGCTGGCACTACTCTCTCATAAAGGACTACACTTCCAGAAGGAGGGTGAAGGGGCTGTCTTTGAACCTAAATTCAGATTGCCTCATTACTTTTCCCCTCCCCATCCAAAAGAAAAAAAAAATCAATATTGCTTAATACAGTGTTTAGATTTGCATCACCCTGCTTTAAATCTAAAGTGAAAGGGGTTGTTTTAACACTGCAAATGCTTCATCAGTCCATAGAACTGTACATCAAGTTTGATATCAGAAAAGCATAACTCTGTAGGGAAACTGAAAAATATTTAAAATATTTTTTCATCATTTTTGAACACATGGAGTTCATTGCACAGATTTATTGCTATTAATTCATGGTGCAGGCATGCACACATTTTTCTCCTTTTGTGTCCTGCTCCTTATTATTGTATCTTCATCAACCTCTTCCTTTTTTTTAGTGAACTCCGCCTCACATCAGCTCTCTAGTTAATCTACCTGTGTATCAATCCAAAAGGCAGGGCAATGACAATGACTACAGGAAACAATGTTTGCTAGATATAATGGGCTTTTATATAGTTAATGCTATCTTTCTCTGCTGGATAAGATCCTCTGCTGAGACAATTCACTGAAYATGCTGCCAAGAGGTGTTTCTTAGGAGTGCTCTGAGGAATGGGCCTTTGGAAAGGAGGCAAGAGTGACTGTGTTTTGCCTGAACACAATGTTCCATGAAGAAACCCTCAGAACATCCTACTGCTGTTGAGAAGAATGAAGATGACTGAATCTAGACTAATCTTAGGAATACACTGAAAACCAAGTAAATGTGACAGCTGTTCCTTTTTCCTTCTTTTTTTTAATGCCTTCTCTAAGCCTTTGCAAAAGCTAGTTTTGTGGGCAATACACTGTACACTAATGGGGGAGATTTTATGATAAGCTTGTCACTGTTTAAAAGTGATAGGGTTCTCAGAAGGGACTTCCAACAAGTCTGAGAAGTTCATATCACTAGTAGTGGCTTTGGTAGCCTTCTTCATTTCTCTGAGTCCTGAGGCAGGTCAATGAGCTAAAAAAAGAGACTTACAGTTCTCAAAGTACCTAAAGCATTTTGACAGTAGATCAAAGTGCATAAGAGTTTCTAGAAATGTGATCTGATTCTTCTCCAACACTTCCTGTTTTGTTTTGTTTTAATTTGTTTTGTTTGTTTTAGAAATTTTACCCATGACATGATCAATACCAGTCTTCTGCAAATGGTGAGCTTGGACTTCTTCCTCAAGGCTTGTATCTCTGATGACATCAGGCTTTGAGAAGTGGCCTGGGGCACAAGAGTTCCCCAGTAAAGAAGAGAAGAGAGTTTTATTGCTGAGTAGCTATTGGCAAGAAAGAAGACACCCCATACACATTTTCTAAGCAAGATCATATCAAGAGTCCTTGAACTGTGCTTTTTATATCAGTGGATGGTAGGAGACCAGCTCTGTTTCAGAAATGCTTTAAGAAAACTAAGACACTGCAATGCACTGATGATGTGAGCATAAATTTCTTTTGAGACAAGAAACCACTGTTTAACAATATCCCTTACTCTAAGTGTATGAAGTCCTCTCTAACTCAAATTGAAAAAATGTTTCAAAAGGAAGGGCACTTTTAAAGTAAAACCTGTCTACTTGATGCTAGGTGGTAGCGTGGAAAGGGAAGTTTTTTTCAAGGTCCAGACATGCAGGCCATCTTATTAAGCTAAGTACACTACATTATGGAATGGAAAATAGGATAAACATGACCCCATCTCCTTCATTAGGAGGAGATTCATCCCATGCTTCATCAGGGAAAGGAGGATTACAATGCCTAGTATTGTTGCATGTTGGAATTTCAACAGCCTTGCTACCAAACAGAAAACCAATTATTCCTCTTATCATTCCTGTGGTCTTCACCGATACCATGCTGAACTGTCTGCTACTCTTGGAAAAAAGACAATATTAACATGACAGGATGACCAGAGTATGTTAAAATATCTGTTCAACTTCCAGTATATGCAATGCTCTACCCTGATGGAAAAAATCTGTTCTACAGACATAGAACAATTATACCTTGAAAAAAAGAAAAAGTACAAGTTTCTACATGACCTTTTTGTGTATGTGCAGGAGCATCCCAGTAGTGAATTTATGTATTGCAGAAATAATACCAGGCAAAATTACAGCAAGTCAAAATATCAGACTACAAAAGATTCTTGATCACAAACAGAAGCATTATTTATAGCACCATTCAACCAAAAAACAGAGGCACAATTTACTCAGTACATAGATTAAGCACAAAACTAACATACACCAAAGTTTGACTTAATTTACAGAATGAGTGATACATAAAATACAAATATCAGATTTGGGCTTCCAGGGGCAGCTAAGCACAACTATGTCCTTACTTTTTTATTTTCATTTTTAAATTTATTTTATTCTTTTAATTAATTTTATTTTAAAATTTATTAATTTATCCCTTGGAGCCACTAGAATTATGCTACTGATAATTACCACTAATACACATAGTAATAACATGAGTGTAAAGCAAGTGCATAGCTCTACTGACTTCAATAAAACAAGGCTGATTAATACCAGCTGGGGATTTAGCTCACCTTGTTTCTATGAAGTCAAATAGTATCTCACAGAGCTGTACAGATCTCTTATACAAGTATGTAACAGAATATGTAGAAAGCTATAAAATGGCTAAACACTTCTGCACATTGCTGACACGTCCCTGCTCATTTCACTTGTAAGACAGAAATACTCTCAGATGACTCGACCTCTTCAAAAAGAAAAACTTTTCTGTACTGAAATCTGCTAATCAGGTCAAATTGCAGAAAAAAAAAAATATTATGATCCTCTCAAAACTGAAAATTATGAATGATTCCTTACCCAAAGGCCTGAAGAAAAACTGTGATGCAAACACTCCGTTTTACATCAGAAAATCACTTTACCTATTTGATTTAATGTTGGTGGACACATATCACTGTCTAGTGAGGAAATAGTATCTGATTCCATATGTTACATCTACAAATTGTACCATCATCTGGTAGGATATAAATCATCAGTCTTTACAGTACTTCTGTCGATGGCATGTCTAGGCTCCAGATCATCTCTATGACCACTAAGATCCGTACTTAACAAACTTATAAAAAATCAATTTCTTGCTAAACAAGATTAGACTTTGCATGTACGTGCAGGTCTAGAGAGTCTTGATGAAACAATGTCAATACTTTTGGTGTGCTGCCAATGATTACTCAAATACCATCCCTGAAATGGATTTTCTTCTTGTAAGAGAATAATGGAGTGCATCCAAAAATGAAGAAAAGTGCACAATGCTGCCTCAGTTGGGCAGCAGGAAGAAAATATTAAATTATTTTATTTTGTCCGTTAATAAAAGAAAAAGTATCATAAACAGGTATTCTACAATGATGGTCCAAAACTCATCATCATCAAAGAGTGACTCCTGCAGAGGCCTTATATATGGCATGTGGATAGCTTTGCCTCTTGAAATGTGTTTTATAGGAAATGGTGACTCTGGCAGGTTGTTATAACGTGTCACGGTGCAGAGTAAGGCAAGACAGAAGTCCTGCACAATCCATTAGAATTCTCTCCTGGCTGGAAACTGCACAGCCACCGGTCCTTACTATCAAAAAAAGATAAGACAGCAGTCTCAGAAAGTACTGGCCTGACAAACATTCATGAGGGAGGATGAATATCACTACCAAAGACAAGTACAGAACTGGAACAGTGAAACTGCAGGTGTCTCTGTGATCAATTACTGGTGCAGACTGTTGGGACTTACACAAACTTCTTTCTGCACCACATCACCAATGACTTGTGTCTATCTCAGGCAAATCGCTTGTTCTCAGGACACTGAGATGCGCAGTTATCCTGCATGAGCTTTTGGATCCTATGTCCACAAGCAAAATTGTTAGCCTACAGTTAACATTGCAGCACCAGTTGCTACAGCTCTCTCACAAACTCCACAAATACAAGACCTGCCAGAGGAAAATCCCTAAGATAAAAAGTGAAGGAAATCACTACCTAAAGTAATGTGTAATTCACCTATTTCACAACTCATGCAATCAGTTGCAGTATTAGCATGCAGGGATTCACCTTCTGCTTTTCTTGATTTTAATTGTATCCAAAAACACACAGTCTGCATCCTACTAACACCAAATAACACTAATTACACCTATACTCCACCCTTACACCAATAACATATTCTAATTGCACCAAATTTCCATTTCCAACACTAGGAACAAAGAACCAAAATTCTTCTTTGATAATTAGTTCCATTAGGAAAGACGTCTACATAGGGTAGCTAAGCTGTAATATGGTTTTCCTTCAAGTAACATACAACTTTATAGAAATACAGAAACAATATTTACTTCTAGTATGCTCAGCTACTAGCCCATAAAGAGACCTGTTTTTGCTAAGCTACTTAAATGCTTAAAATGGAAACATATGGACCTTTTAAAATGTGGATTTGTTGATAGTAAGCCAGTCATTAAGAGTGAGTAAAGCAAAATATTTCAAAGTAACATTATGCCACATGTATGTCAGGCCAGTTTTTTCCCTGCAGAATGCATGTGATAGCTGAAAAAATATGGGATATAACCACTATCTGAAGCTGTTCTGTTTTGAAAACCAATAACTAAATTTTTTAAATGCATAAATATTCCTTTAAGCCTTAAAATGATTATACACAATATTTACAGGAATAGCTTCTTCTTTCTTGGAAAAAAAAGTCATGGGAATAAAACTTTTAATGGACTCTTAGCTGAAACTTGAGTTATGGAATCACATCTATAATGGGTATATGGAGGAGCTGACCTCAAATTCATTCCTCCCTTGTCAATTGAGTAACACTCTCATACTGGGCTCACTTGTATACATGCAAGGTATGAACACGCACCTTCAACAGAATAATGTACAGGCATACCTTGTTTTATTGCACTTTGCAGATATTGCCTTTTTACAAGTTGAAGGTTTGTGGCAACCCTGCAACAAGCAAGTCTATCAGCGCCATTTTTCCAACAGCATGCGCTCACTTTGTGTCTCTGTGTCACATTTTGGTAATTCTCACAATATTTCACACTTTTTCATTATTATTATATCTGTTAGGGTGATCTGTGATCAGTGATCTTTGATGTTAGTATTGTAATTGTTTTGGGGCGCCACGAACCGCGCCCATATGAGACGGCAAACTTAATCGATAAATGTTGTGGGTGTTCTGACTGCTCCACCAACCGGCCGTTCCCCCGTCTCTCTCCTTCTCCTCGGGCCTCCCTATTCCCTGAGACACAACAGTATTGAAATTAGGGCAATTAATAACCCTACAATGGCCTCTAAGTGTTCGAGTGAAAGGAAGAGTCGCACATCCCTCACTTTAAATCAAAAGCTAGAAACAATTAAGCTCAGTGAGGAAGGCATGTCAAAACCCGAGATAGGCCGAAAGCTAGGCCTTTTGYGCCAAACAGTTTGCCAAGTTGTGAACGCAGAGGAAAAGTCCTTGAAGGAAATTCAAAGTGCTACTCCAGTGAACACACAAATGCTAGGAAAGTGAAACAGCCTTATTGCTGATAGGGAGAAAGTTTTAGTGATCTGGATAGAAGATCAAACCAGCCACAACATTCCCTTAAGCCAAAGCCTAATCCAGAGCAAGGTCCTAACTCTCTTCAATTCTCTGAAGGCTGAGAGAGGTGAGGAAGCTGCAGAAGAAAAGTTTGAAGCTAGCAGAGGTTGGTCCATGAGGTTTAAGGAAAGAAGCCGTCTCCATAACATAAAAGTGCAAGGTGAAGCAGCAAGTGCTGATGTAGAAGCTGCAGCAAGTTATCCAGAAGATCTAGCTAAGAGAACTGATGAAGGTGGCTACACTAAACAACAGATTTTCAAGGTAGACAAAACAGCCTTCTCTTGGAAGGAGATGCCATCTAGGACTTTCACAGCTAGAGAGGATAAGTCAATGCCTGGCTTCAAAGCTTCAAAGGACAGGCTGACAGCAAGAGAACTAGAACTGACAGCAAGAGAACTAGAATTAGAAGATTGAAGATGTGACTGAATTGCTGCAATCTCATGATAAAACTTGAACGGATGAGGAGTTGCATCTCATGGATGAGCAAAGAAAGTGGTTTCTTGGGATGGAATCTACTCCTGGTGAAGATGCTGTGAATGTTGTTGAAATGACAACAAAGGATTTAGAATATTACATAAACTTAGTTGATAAAGCAGCGGCAGGGTTGGAGAGGACTGACTCCAATTTTGAAAGAAGTACTATTGTGGGTAAAATGCTATCAAACAGCATCGCATACTACAGAGAAATCCTTCGTGAAAGGAAGAGTCAATTGATGCGGCAAACTTCACTGCTGTCTTATTTTCAGAAATTGCCACAGCCACCCCAACCTTCAGCAACCACCACCCTGATCAGTCAGCAGTCATCAACATCGAGGCAAGACCCTCCATCAGCAAAAAGATTACGACTTGCTGAAGGCTCAGATGATGGTTAGCATTTTTTAGCAATAAAGTATTTTTTAATTAAGGTATGTACATTGCTTTTTTAGACATAATGCTATTGCACACTTAATAGACTACAGTATAGTGTAAACATAACTTTTATATGCACTGGGAAACCAAAAAAATTCATGTGACTTGCTTTATTGCGATATTCGCTTTATTGCAGTGGTCTGGAGCCGAACCTGCAATATCTCTGAGGTATGCCTGTATTAGTTACAATTTCAACATTCACAGAAGTTGTTTTTTAATATCTTTGGAGAGCGCTGGAAAAAAAGAGACTGAAAAGAAAGATAGGTGAGAAGAGCTAAAAGGAAATAACAGTGCATGGAGTCTTCTCTTATCACAGAGGAGACCAGATAAGCTGGAGAATACCTAGGATTGCAATTTTCTGGCCTGCCAAAAGCCCAGCATTATCACTATGTACACAATTCTCAGTCTTCAAGAAATGTGATTTAATGGCCTTCGTTGTATATCCCCTCTAACAAACAGTGCAAATGCCGGGGATCTGGGTCAGACGCCAGCTTCTTACTTAGTAATTTACATTTTTTAAAAATCTTTTGAGTGATCAGAACTGAGGAAATTCTGCCAATATCACACTAAAAACTTCAGGCTCTGTGGTAAGAAGCCTGATGCAGTGGGAATTCTCTGAAGATATGTATTTACAAGTAACCAAGATTGTTGAATGAAAGTTTCAGTGTTATCTCTTTCATCAGCAATTATGCAGATCACCTTCTGCTCTACTACAAATATTGATTTATATTCATCATGGAAACTTTATGGCTTGTAGGCATGAAAGAAAATCAATGCAGTAATGTTCTTGTTGGTTTTCTGTTAGCCAGCACATTTGCATGAGGGAGAGGGCACACAATGAAGCCCTTTGGCAAGTCTGTAGGTAAACAGATGAGAAATGTAAGATCAAAAATGCTGGTAGTGAATGGAATGTAAATCTTTTAAAAACCCTAATACTAATAATCTTGGAATACTGATTTTATTCTTCCATCTCAGATGACTATATTTAGCATTCAGTATAAGAGAACAGCTCTAGGAATTGCATTTCTGCTAGGAATTTGGTAGGTTTCAAGATTATTATTCAGAGGTTACTGAAAGACTGATCTCATCTGATACTCTCGATACAGAAAAACTGCCATAGTGAAGATCACTTAATCAATACCAACAGCACTTTTCATTCATATGTACTTCTCTGTAAAACAACAGATGCAGTGCAATTGTGTGACTTCATGACAAATGTAACAATATGCTCTTTAAAATAAAACCCTCCACAACCACATACATGCTTGTGTCAGAAAAGTCAAGATACTGGATGCACTGGTACATATGTGTCACTGGAACTGATACACTACCATCCCGTAGGGCAAAAACCAAAGCATTGATGTTGGCTAAATCATACATCTAATACAATGAGATTAGACTGGAAACACACATCATTTGTGCTGTATGAAGTACTACCTCCTTGCAGACTGTTCAATCTGCTGAAATGCACGATGCCAGTGGAGGCAATGGAGATATGTTCACAGGGAATTTTCATGCATAATTTTTCCTGCTAGACTGTGGCTCACTGTGCTACAAGCTTCACCTATTTATGCCTAAAAACGGTATTGTAATTCTGCGTAATTCTGTAATGGAGCACGTAATGAAGAAGATTATAAAAAGCCACTAAACTCCCTCTAGAGTATCCCCAAAATCCCTTTGCATAAAAGGAATTTTCGGGAAAGGCAGATTTCTTTCTATATTTCACTAGGAAGGCAAAATTAGACACCACAACTTACTGCAGTTTTACAACCTAAGAGGTGGTTTTAGTACCAGAAGAGAAAACAACAAAAATAACAGCATACATCAACAGTGTTTGAGGATACCTTAATAAGTCTGAAGCTTTCCAAAACTAACTTCCAGTATTAATGATTGCACATGAACTACAGCCATAACAGTTTACTGCAGGGCTATATTTCATTTTGAAGGTTGTCAGGTTGTCATTTAAACACAACAATCCAGAAGGAGAACAAAAACTAAAATTGCTGAAAGATTAGCTGTTGAAATCTTTCTCTGCCAGAGAATCTACTCTGCAAATGAACCATTTTTGGTAATGCTTTTCTTTCTTCATAAAATTTTAAGATTTACAAGGGAAGGAACAGATACAATTTGCCTGTTCTTTCCTGTTCATTAATACCTAAGGTATTAATGCAAATACAGGCATTAGAGGAAAAAAAATGCAGCAGGAAGAAAGAATTAACAAAATATTAGGAAATCTTAAAAATAATTTTTAAGTGATTCTTCTAGCTCAAAGTAGGAGGATATGCGTTTTGCTGAATTCAGTGAGTGGAAAGATTTGTTAATATTATTTCTCTTTCCCTTTTCATGCACAAGAAGCCCTGTATCAAACGGCAAATCACAGTAAAATATTTTACCTTGCAAAAGCCAGATCAATGTAACATTAGGCACCCTAAGAAAAATCTGTTTTTTTAATATTTTAATCAAAATTTTTTACAGAATGAAATGTTCTGAAGTTTCTCATTTGAAAAGGTCAGTGTTTTCTTCTGGCACTTTCAATTCAGACAAAACTATTTTGACATTAAAGCCTCAAACCACTTAACGTTGACCCTGGAATATATCTCCCTGAGGCCCTATGCAACTTTTAGAGAAGACTAACTCAACTCCACTGTAACCATGCCCTCCTCAAGCACTGGAGCCTGCTGGGAGCTGTCACCTCTCCTTCTGCCTTTGCCCATAGGACTCAGTGGTCAGACTTTCACTTTCCTGCCAAATGCAGACAAATCATGGAGCAGCAAGAGAACTGGAGCCCAGGCTGGCAGCAGGGTATGGAGCCAAGGATGAGGGGACACCCCACCTGAACACAGCTCCCCCGGGGCACCGCGACCGCGCACACTGGCCAGATGAACGGCAAACTCACCTGAAACGAGACCCTGCAATTCAGCAAACTGAAATGTTTTCGTTGTGCTTGATTCAGACCAAGCCAGAATGCTTCATTGTGATTTCCATGGCAGAATATTTGTGCGTAAAGGCATTGTGAGAGACAGCTTAGATATTACTGCACGTAAGTGGATACACTAAGAAACCAGGCTTTATAGTTTTGTTTCTTATGGACTTGGCCAATTATACGTTTCCTATCATAAAAGGCCTGCAATCCTGCAGGATCTTCAGCTCCATGCAGAAGTAAGAATTCCTTCATAAACTAAATCCAATGCCTATGTAATTTGATCCAGTTTTACTTAAACCAATAATGCTGCATAAATTACAGAAGTAGATAATTTCGCTCAAAAAGAATGAACTGCTAATTAGTAAGAGCAAGGGCCGACATGATAATCTCAGCCAGCATCAGTCTTGGTATTAAATAAAGAATATCTCCATTTATTCCATCTGTTCCTGTTATAAATGTATTTAGAAGAGTCCTACCTGACACGTAAGAATTTCTTTCTTCAAATTACTACATCGTGCATCAGAGTAATTTAAACACTTATTTCCTTTCAACAATTCAGATAATTATGTTTAAGAACTTAGAACAAGCTTACATAAAGTAGCATTACTCTGTTTATTATGTGACAGATACTGTATTACTCATGAGTAACCAGAGCCTGTCACATTGGAAAATTTCATGAATAATATGTCATATATTATGCATGCATCTATAGTTCAGCATAGTCAGATATAACCAAACAATTAATAAAACAAATGAAGAATGCATAATTGAAGTGCTAAATCTGAGAGCTCAAAAGTGAATTTTGACTAGCAGAGAATTATTCATCTGCCAGAAAAATACCCATTTTAAAGTAATCTGAGTGCACTCAACCAACCTACAGCCTTTTAAAAAATTAAGTATTGCTATCAGAAATTGATTATAATTTTTCATAGTGACAAATCCCCATGAAATTAGTTATTGCTTACCATAGCTATAGCATTAACCTTTTGAAGCAAACAAAGCAAATTGCCAGCTAATGCTAATGACTGATTTCAAAAGGGATTACTGCTTAATTAAATTATATCATGTATAGTAGTATTCATAAGATAGGATCATTCTGATTTCAGTTGCATCTTAAGGTGAACAGTCTGCATTGGAATGAACTGCATTGATCTAGAATTTAGCGTGATTAGGAGGAGCATGATGACTACTTCCATGTGTTATTTCTGAATGACCAGAAGAAAAAATTTTCATTTTACCATTAAAAAGAATGTGCTCTCCAAAACTGTTTTAACCTATGGATCACTTCTCCCAAACAACTATCTATTGTCATACTTTGGCAGTATGTTTATTTGATTGTCTGTTTAATATGACCTAACTACCAGGACATGAGGAACATGGAACAGTCTCATGTATAGGACAGACAACATTTGCCATTTAGGACTCTCATTGAGTTACTTACTGAGTTTTAACAAAGAAGGGCCACTAGCTCCTTTTATTACAAAAACAACAACAAAGCAAATCATATCTTTAAAATCTATCTATTCTATATTACATTTTATAAATAGCCATGACTATAGCTATCACACTAAGTACAGTGCAAATTTCAGAGCCCAATCTACACATACGAGATTGTTTACATAGATCACTGGTGGTTTTATCAGTGATTCAAATGAAATGAAATGAAAAGGGATTGACACAATTCCAATTTCTCTAATCTCATTCTTCATTTTATCTTCACTTCTTTGGTTTATGTTTAGAACTAGCGGAAAAAAGAATAGACAGTGCTGAATGATTATACCCACTGGTCAGCCTGAGGACTTACAATTCTTCTCGAATAGGTTTCTTCATAGTTTTAAATAAAGACAAAAGGACTTTTTCTTATCAAACTACCAATACATGTATCTACTGAGATGCGTCCTTTCTGTCTCAGTAGCCTAAGCAATAGGATCCAGAATTGAAGACCTATGTATCTCATGCTGTTCATACTTGGGGCTTCCTTCAGCATTTAATAAACACCGTTTACTAAAATAAGATCTCAGTCTGGATTTGAAATGCCTTCTTACAGAAGTCAGATATGGAGCATAATTGGCTGTTTTGGGATAAACTACCGGAAACCCTGAAACTATGCACTCAGCCCCTCTTTCACCCAATGCCCTCTGGACAGGTCAGAGTATGAGAGGTATGGCCTGATTTTGTTCATAATCATCTGATAGTCAGCCACTGGACATGCTTTGGACCCCAAATCAGACAGAACTCCAGTGTGCAGAGAGATATTTTCTTTAAGGATTTCAGGTAGTGAAACTTTGGCAAAAGTGGGTCTCCTGTACAAAAAACAGGGCTCCTCCAGCACCTCCAAGAACCAAGCAGCTCCTGCCATAACAGAAGTGAGAGGGAGAAGGTTATAGGCAGCTGCCACACCAACTCCAGCAACCAAAGTCATCTCCTCAAGTTCAAATAAATTAAGCAGTCTCCAGGATCTTCTCCTGTAAACTCCACCTCATAGGATCAGGTCAGGAAGACAAGCCTAAGATGCCCATATTTATGCTTATTGCAGCAGAGTCCCCAAGAACGTGGTAGCAGTTGGCTCTTGGGGCAGACAGGATTGCTGGGTAGGAAAAGGCATCAGTGCCCCACGATGCGCTGCATCTCCACGCAGCCATCTCACTCCACAGCAGGAGACACAGCTTGGGGGGACTGGCCAGCAGCTAGACCACTGCCAGCACAACGGCTCCTAGCCAGGCTCTTCTCCATCACCTAAGGTTTAGAGCTGGATTTAGAGTAGGACAGGAGCTCACTCTCTTTTCCAGATAACCAGGTGCTCCCTAAAGCACAAGATCTCATGGAGACACAAGTGGCACTTACTCAAAACCTCATTTCAGGCTCATTTGAGGCTGAAGCGCAATACAAATGACGGTGTTTGGTATACGAAAACTAAATCTGTTACAATAAGAAAAAAAAAAACAACTTGTGTAATCCCCTGGTTAATCAAAACTGCTAAGGGTTTTGCAGTATTATAGCTGCAATTCAAAAACCATCTTTGTTCAAGTTTCTTACTTATTTTTGTGCATAGTTAAGATAAGTAAAATCTCAAACCAGAGGGCTAACTACTCCCAAGCATGAAGCAGTTTGGATCCAGACCTAAACTTTGTGGTTGGCTTTGCCTCCCTAATGGCTGGAGCCCAAGCCCCAGTTACCAAGCACCCCAAACTGTGATACAGATGAGAACACATGTGGGAAGCTTTGCTATTACGCACATATAGCTCCACAGTTGTCATCACTTCCCTCTTCACAGTCTTGGCTGCAAATCTGAATGAAGCCCAGTGGTGCCGCAGTCCTTTTGTCCCTGTCTTTATAGTTGTCTTTTCCTTCCCAGTTTGAAATATTTTTGTATACAATGCCAACTGAAAGCCCTCAAAATTGGAATGCTTACTGTCACTTTGACTATGCAAGGGAGGCAGAGTTTTATTGAAAACATTCCTTCCCTTCTTTTTCATTATTGCTGCTCCCACGCTGTTGTTGGCAGCTTGAGATCCATATCAGAATGAAAGCATGTAAAATGTATGCAATTAGGTACTGATCCTGTAAGGCGTTTCATGTGCACAAATATCTGCAGCTGTGCACTGCTTCTGATCTCCATGGGACTGCATATGGGTACTGAGATCAGAACACATGAAATTCCTGTTATTAAATGCATGTGTCTTTAAAACACCAAATCTAATTCATGTTAAGAGGCTCTAATAATGGTAAGAAAAAAAAGTGATGTGTGTCCCTCAGCAGAAGGGAAGTTATGATTTCCTTCTCTCTGCTCAGATCATACTAGAACAGAAATGCAATGAGGTAAAGGACTTATATGCAACGAGATTTATCTCAGCCTTATCAAAGGCTTATAGCAAGAGCTCTTAAAAATTCTAAAGCTCAATTAGCATTCAAATCATATTTATGTTTCTTTTTCCTCTACAGCAAAAGTTTTAGTATGGCTTCAAACTCTTGCTAGACAGCAAGAACCAATAGCTGAAAGCCAAAGCCAGGGGTATTCAGATTTTTACATGAGGTATGTTTTTAACAGTAAAGACGAGGAACTCGGAACAAATTAACAGGCAGGCTTTTCATCTCCAAGCACATTCATATAAAGTTCAGATGCCTTAATGAAAGCAATCTTTTAGTCAAATATAAACTAAGAAGCACAATAAAGCAATGGCTAAGTGAAAATTAAGGGCTTGTTACACACGAATGAGATTAGCAGATGTAATGGTCCACTTTGGCTTTACACTCTGAAATCTTACACTGTAAATGATGTAGAAATAGCTAGCTATGTGGAAAAGTGTATAGAAAGCAACACTTCCTTATAATTTTTTTTCTTTCTTAAAAATGAATTGAGACAGAACTCCATGCTGACCTTTGAAACAGATGCCTGAAAAGTACAGCATTTTTGCCTTGAATTTAGGAAACATAAGACAGGAGACTTCAGTAGGCATACACTAATAATTCACAGAAAATAGGGCATTTCAGGGTACTTTGGTGGCTTATGGAGAGTTACCATCAATATAAATCCCTGCAGAATGAAACAATGATATACCTCAAAATGTATAGGCATTAGTAAGACCATATCTTGCAGTCTTTGCTCAGGCAGAAATCCCTGCTGACCATCCGGAGAAATTTTACTGGTACAAATATTTTAGGCAAGTATTTACTGGTACAAATATTTTAGGCAAACTGTCCCTATGCTGAATAAAGGCTTTCTTCTTTAATTCCAATAAAGATGTTTGGATGTTTAAAAATTCATAATTCTAAGCACTGTTTATAATTATGAAGTGACAGCAGCAGTATCTTGTTAAGTGTGGCTTGTCAAATCCTTAAAGGCTAATGAAGAGGCAATGTGTTGCCTCCAAACTGTGAACATATTAATTCCTATTACTTGTTCACCTAAGCTACAGTTATGTTTAAACAGTAACAGTACTTGGCACAAATTATTAGTTTCTAAAAGCATTTAGTGCCCAGAAAGCAATAAAACAAGAAAGACCCAGAGCAAATTATCTGCTTGCCAGGACAGTAATACAACCAAGTCTTTATATATGCTTGTGTTTTTGTCCTGTTTTATTGTCAGACTTGCATTACGTATGTGGATGCAGTACTTTCTGGAGGACTCTCAGGGACTGTACTGAAGCCCAGTGTCCTTTGTTCACCACAGCGCGGGGGCGCCTTGAGCATCAGCTGTTTCATGATGGTGGTCCAGCCTCACCACCATCTCCACAGGAGCCACTGGTGGTCACGGACATTGTGACTCACAGCAGAGTCCCCGCCAAGGGGCAACCCATTTGACTGGTATTTTGAGAAGAAGCTGGCTTGATCTGCTAGTTTCATTGTACTCCATCCCAAGGCAAGTCACCCATAACTGCCCTTTTACCTTGTTCCTCCTGGGCTGTTGATGTACAAGCAACTGTGACCTCAGGGTCCAGCTCAATCTGGGCAAAGGGCAGGTTTCACCTCTAATTAAATCGTTCYGGTCTTTTGAAGGCAGCAGACCTTTGACCAGTACTTTTCTGGGATATTCAATCCAATCCGATCTACTGACATACGTACTCAGAGTTTCCTTTAAAAAAGTCTAGACATGTTTTTGTCAATTTTCCACTGTGTAGGAACCCAAAGCACTGTCCTCACCAAAGAGGTAATTGGAGATGTCTGGAAGGTTTTCCTGCCTTTTTTCCACTGCAAGAGATCAACTCTTTCTTTGAACCAGTCTTTCAGCCGCATCAGCTTTTTCAATAATTTCAAAAACTTGTTTATTCTATTGAGTTTCATTAAAATAGACTATCACACGGATGGTTTATTTTGGCCAGAAGATATCGTGCTTTGTTTTATGGTTAGTGTTGGTATTACAGAGTATGAAGGGAACAGGCATCAAGAAACTACTCTCAACAGTAATATTATAGCTATCTGAACAAAACCAACTGCTAAGAGCTTTTTTTCCTTTAGTAGCTGAACAAATGGCTCCATCAGTTGGTGAAATACATGAGAATCCTTTTCATCATTTCAATTATCTGATTCAGGTAAAAAGATACAAGGTATATGATTTTCAGTGGAATTACACTGAAGTCAATAATATCAGTCAAACAGCTATCACCTAAAACGAATATGCAATGGCACGCATGAAATGTGTTTGTGATCCCTACCCTAGCACTCTGGTGAAGAGACACACATCCCCTTGCAAGTTTAAATATTTGTAATTTTACTACCTCTTACAGAAGGAACAAATCTTGACTATAGGATTTCACAGGGAAATAAAAGGATAGCTGCTTTTTAATGATTTTTGAAATACTTAATTCTACATGGATAACATGCAACTGATTTAGGCTAGGCAACAGTTACTTTGAAAAGATTTTTTTTAATTTATTTTTTATTTCCCAATATAGTAAGATCTCAAATTACAGATTTGGGTACTCTGATATACTTTTATGCCAAGTCCAATACTTCACACCTTTTTTTAATATTTTCTTAATCGGCAGGTGGCAATTTATTGGGTGCGCACTCAAGCTTCTACACTGAGGTCTGACCATAAGTGCTGACTAGCTCGAGCATCCTTCCCTTCGGAGTGAGATGGGCTCAGCAGCCTTTAGCTACTTCCCTGCAGTAGAAGTCTACTCTTGAGATTTCCATTGTTTTTGTCTACACTATAAAATGCTGTGTCTCAGTGAGTTTGTATCAACAATACTGGGATTCTTCTATGAGAGTCTGATGGGAATCTCAGCTGATGATATGTCAAAATGTTCTCCACGCAAAAAAGTGTCCAACCAATCCACAGGTGATATAATACAAGTGTTTTTCTTAATGCTAATGTCAGGAATATTTTGTCATCTGAAGTGAGGTGGAGGCAGGCTTCAAAATCACATTGATCACACCCACCCAGAACAGTGACATTTTAATTCCTCTGTTCCTCTGGCGTGCAACTGATAGGCCTGCGCAATTCATCTCTGCTTTCCTGCATTCCCAATCTGCTGTTACCAGCTGTTCCCACAACGAAAACTAACTCCTGTTTGCAACTAGTCATGTAACATATGACTTTAAAAAAAGTGGCAGTGGCAGTGGAGATAGTAATGTGAAAATGTTAAATGCCAGATTGTTTTTGATTTTGGTATTTCATATTCGATAAACATGCTGGAATTCCCCAAATCTAGGAAGTGGCAATTAGGATGCTAGCTATTTCAAATACACAGCCATCCCTGTTAATGGGTTGGTCTTGTTATCTGTCATGAGGTAGTAATGGACTACATTCTTCATCCTTATAACATTAAATAAAGCCATAGTCTGAAGACAAAACATGTACAACTTGTAGCAAATCTGTAAAACTCAAAGTTCTCTTGGCAGGAAGAGCCCCGTTCACATCAAATTAGGTTTTAATTAAGAAATCAGGTGATAACTCCCCACGTGTTAGCAAAGCTATTTGCAGGCAATAAGAGTGGTGAATGGGATGGAGACTTGGGGGTTGCCTTGAAATTGTCACAATGAACAATGGGGAAACATTTCTATTTGGCACATAGGCCTACGTTTTCTAATACAAAGCCAGATGGCAATGCCATATTCGTTCAACAACTATATCAAGGAATGAAAATATGGAATAATATTTACAAGTCTCTTCCATCGCTCCTCCAGCTTTTCATAAAGCATGAATACTGTGATTTTACATCCACATATAACAATCAGTGATGTTACAATAAGATTTACTACACTTTTACCTTAAAGCAGTGACAAGAACTTCACTAAGGAATTACGAAAGCAATTTTAATAGCCAAATTGTGGATTTGGTTTCAATTTCAGTGAAACTTTTCTTTGGATCTGTTTATTCAGTCTTTAAATTTACAAAAAAATGCAATGAAATTTTCTTAATCTTACAGGACCATTGCAGTTCCTCCCAATCTTTACTAAAACATTTTTGAACAGTAGATTCAGTAGACTGCGAGATTTCTGCATGTGGATGTCACAGCAGTCTTGCCTGTGCACTAATGGTCAGACTAGTCAGACTATGTGACTATGCTCACATACATCTTTTATTATGAATTTCAGAATCTTTGAAAAAGCACTAGGGGAAAGGGAAATAAAATTTACATGAAAGAGAAAAGGAGGAAAAATGACAAAACAGAATTTATATATAGATTACACAGCTCTTATTTACGTTTTATTTCTGCTAATTTTCTGATGTTCTGAGCTTTGTATACCAAACCCGTCACTACATATTCCTTTTTCCTGGTTTTGCTGAAACGTCTGGAAAAAATTGTGCCTGCCTTGTCTGAGAAAGACACAGAACATCAAAAGAAAAAGCACGGGCCACTGAAAATGGAGTTTTATAACAGAGTACGTTAGTATACAAAGCACATTAGAGAAAGAGGAAGGAAAACTTGCTAAAAGCAAATTTCATAATTTCAGACTGTGGCTACTCTGTGGAGTTGCATCCTGGTATAAAATGGAAGCCAAAAGAGCTCTGCAGGCTTTATAAGCTTTCTATTAGTAGTTCTCAGCACGCCGACTTACTAGCGATAGAGACTCACAAACAGAAACTGGCACATCATGATGAGACAAGAAAGCAAATGAATTATTTTCTCTCTTTTCTCCTCTCCCTAGCTAATGGCTCATCCTAACAACCTCATCAGCTGTCACTGACAGCGTGCCTTACTTCTTGCCTTCATCTCAAACACAGTCTCAAAAAATAGCTGTAATGAGAGAACCGTGGCCGGCCTGGCTCAGAGCTGAAGTCGGACAAGAAAACTGGCAAAAGCAGTATGCACAAATGGCTGACCTTCAAAGCAGCAGTTTGCAAAACATATGTGCTGCCTCAAAATAACATTAGGTAACCTTTCCAGCGCCGCCGCTCTCAGATTCACACTGGGGCTAATCACTGTTGCCCTGCAGCACTGGTGAGACGCTCCCACTTCTACACGAGCAAGTGGTTCATGGTGTAATTTAATTCAGTATAATATCGCTAGCTTCCAAATAAACCAGATCAGCATATCCCAAGGAGGTGGCAGGAAACAACAGCCCAAAGGTACCCTGGCCAGGCGGGAGGCTGCAGCCACACTGGCTGCACAGGACTCTGCATGGCCTCTCAGGGGAAACTTTACAATGCAGAAGCAGTCCCGGGGCCTGTGTGCGAGACCATAGGGAATGCAGTTGGCAGGGTCGGCACACTCACTACATGTGTGAAGCAAGCAACCTGTCCCTGAATCATGCTCATCTGTGCTTTTGTGGAGAAAAAGCTTTATTCTAGAAATAAGGTTGACCTGATGCCTGTTAAGCATTGCGGGGCTCACTGTAACTATCCCTGCGCTGAGGGTTTCTTTTCTTTAATGTACACAAATACCTGGAAATTTGAATGTGGCATCCTGGGTTCCCTGAGATTGCGGAAAAACCTTTGCAGTGGCACGAAAACCAAAGAGGCCTGTGTAACTAGTATGGCCTGTGCAACTAGCATGGCTTCAGCCATGCTCCTCCTCCCTTCACCTGCCATGGGTTAATGACAGTAGCTCACAGTCTAGACACTTGTAAAGACAAATCAAACAGCTGGGCTGAGCGCTCTTGGAGATAGTTTTTCTTCCACCCTGCTACAAGCTCTCTCTGGCAGTGGTTGGCCCTTGCAGCTCCCAACAGGGCTCAGGGCGCTGACTTCAGCTCCCCAGAATCCAGAATATGCTACGGTAGATCCACCTCAACTGCCAGGCGGGTGCCCCTGTGGACCGGCAGCTTGGAAACTACTTCCAGCATCATGCAAATTAAAAACTCAGTTGCTTTGGCACACATCTAATCTACTTGCTCTATACAAAAGCCCATCTACAAACACATATATCTTAAATGCCCTTTTATCCATTACTTAATCCCTCCCTCATTTGTGCTTATACCTTGCTAAACAAAGAAAGATCTATTGTTGCTTTAAAAGCTTAAAAACCATACTGGATTCAGCTTGCAACTAAACACAAAACACGGCTGCATTCAGGAGAGATCTACTGCACAAGACACAATTACACTATCAATTGACTGCACATCAAGAGGACAGCACATGATTAGACACCAGTGGGGAATCCTAATGATCCCCTCTGAGAATTGGGATAGTGCAAGTCTCTCATTTTCTGCTCCATCATGTGTAGAGGAAAAGTACACTGGAAAGAACACAAAACTAGTGACAATGGATTTCTGTGCATATCCTAACATCATTTTCATGACAATGCAGGAATTGAATGAAAGAACGAGAGCATGATTACCAGATGGAAGACAAAACTATTATTTGTAATGTCTTGCTTAAGATTGTGATGACTTGTCCACTTGTTCAGCCCACTTTTACTGGTATTTTCAAAGCAACTGTTAGACACTCACCCCCAGTCCTGGGGATTCGCCAACATCCACATGTAGACTGCAGATAAACTATGCCACAGCTCCGACACCCTTAACCTGACCCTACGCGGAGGCTTACTCTGCAACAGTGTAGTTTCTTGCATTCGTGGGGCATTACAGTCAAATACTAAAGCTTTCCCGCAACCAGACGTTGTGCCATAAAGCACTGCACAGAAATGCAGAGCCACTTTTTGAGTTTATTCCATCCTCCAATACCTGGGTAGTGGAGAGTTCAAACTCTGCATAGCTTTTTTTCCTCCTGAAGGAGAAAATTATTTTAAAATCAACTATAATCTGTGCTTACACACACTATTCGTTTTAGCCCAGGACATATTTACATCCCAAGAGAGATCTGAATGTTACTGGAGGCTGTCAAATTAACAGAAACACATTGACAAAGAGAGTTTGTTCAGGGAATGTTAGTGCAGCAATAATAGTACTAAGTCATGGCAAAGCATCATTTTGCCTAAAGCAAAATTTCGCTTTTACCTGTTCCCAAAAATAAATGCAATTTCTGCCAGCTGATTTTTCCTTGTTTGCTTTCTTTAGCATATTTTAAAGGGATTCTGTGGCTTTTTATATCACTTTCTTTTCTGGCAGTTTCTAAGAATCACTACTTCACAATGTGTGACACTTAGAAACTCCCCAACAGAGCTCATCAGATTGCTTTGCAATGTAAAAAAATTTAGTGATACATATGCCATGATACAAATCGAGTCATTATAAACGGAAATCAGGGAAATCTTTTGTCAAGCACATGCTGTTTTAGTGAATACACGATATCTGGTTGTGTACTGTGTACCTTTTAGTAATCAGACTTTTTTGACTGTTCCAGGTCTCTCATGTCACACACTAGAGTAAACATAGCTGTGCTTCCCTTGTTCTCTGGACTGCTGATGTTGTGGGGCACGTGACAGCATAATCAATGGGATTTTCCATACTGGATTAACCTCATAGTTCATTTTGTCCATTAGTCCTATGGTATTTTCAATATTATTCATTATGCAGGTCTAAATATAACCTATTTGGTTTCCTTTTTTTGGCAGCCCAGATGTCCAGTGAACAGGACTATCTCAACTCAGTGAATGAGCTCTCTCTAAAAAAAAGCTCAGTTTTCTCTTGTTAACTTCATATTCTCCCCAAAGCTTTGTTATCTCACTGTTCAATTGCTACACTACTACTAAGCTCCCTTCTTTACTACATTTTTTGATACTGATACAATTCAGCAGAACATAGTATGCTTTGCTCTCTCTTTAAAGGGATCAGACGGTTGATCTAGCCTGAAACTTATTTAATGCCATGATGGGTGATGATCCAGGTCCAAAGAGTTGCACTGGGAGTGTAAGGCACCTTTAACACTGCTCTAGGCTAATTTATTCTGCAAGGGACTGGGAGAGAAAAGACTGGGACATTTCTATATTCCTCATATACATGAACAACATTTACTGTTGTTGCAAGTATTTGAGGCTTACAGATCTGGCTCAGAGCCATCTTTCCTTCCGTTGCTCTGATTTAGTGGTGAATGAAACTCAGGTGATCAGAAGGATCTGACAGCATATCTGTCTTTCTAGCATTTGTGCTCATTAATGTAGGACTTGAGCAGTTAATGAAAATGAGCAGTGTACCAAAAACAATGTGTTTTGGCAAACATCACTGAGGACACTTATGTTGCAAGCTATGTGTGTAAAGTGAATGTTTCACTTTTACTTTGAGGAAGCAATGAAGCCTTTCGAGCACAGACGTTAAAAGTATTTATATGTGGAGATACTTACACGCTGTAATAAAAAGGTAACTATCCCACATTTTGGATGACCTCTGCAACCCTAGAATGCCCATTACTATGTGATGTTGCTTGATCCCTCTCCCATGTCATTCCTCAGTAAATTCAATTAGCAAAAATAATTGCTTCACCACAAACTGACTAAAAATGCCAAGACCCGCTTATAGACAACAGCAATCATTAAACAAAACCCATTTGAAAGAGAGCTGAAGGCATTTCCAGTAATCATACGAGATTAAAAAAAAGAAGACACTTCAGAGTGCTTAAACTGCAGACAAAACCCTGTTTAATTTCAAAGGTGGCAGGGTTACTAATGCATCAGCTACTTCAAAGATGGCAAAATAAATTGCTTTTTTAAAACATTAGCAGTTCCATCCAACATGATGGGAAATACATAAGGTTTATCAAATATGAAATTTAACATGGACAGGTTGTTCAAAAGTTGCCTTAATTTGCATGAGTAAGCATAGCAGAAAAACACAGCTGATCATCACAGTTGGGCTCAGCTTTGGAAATTACTGTTCAGTCATGAACCTCAGACAATCAACCCACAAGGCCACCTCTCCCTCTTTTACCCCATAATGCTGGAAAAATAAAGTATTGTTTATATAGCTGCAAGGCTTTGCTTTATTATAAAACACAACAGGAGAGTAATTTATTTAATATCATTATTTAACATGTGCATGACCATAGATAAATAGCAATGCACTCAAGAATTTAAAGCCTCACCAGAAATATTTTTACAATCCTCTCAAAACCAATGAACTTTTGACTCAGGACTGAGTTTTCTTTTCAATAACTATTTTTCCTAAATCTATTAGCAAACTCGGATTACATTTACATTAAAAGCAATTAAAGAAACAATACCACACATACTGGTAGCCCATGCTTGGTTACTGGGAACCTCAGTCTCAGACTGAGCTGGCAAGAGCTGTTCATCCGTATTGAACTTTATTGCTCCATATAGCAATTCAATAAAATCCCTAAATAAAAACTCCCAAATTATGTTTGTTTTATGCTTGAAAATTCATTAAGTTATCCTTGTTTTTAGGAGTTCAATAAAAACAGCATTACATGGTTAATGCTGATTGAGTTCCCCAAATAACTAAGGTGTTCTCATGGTGAGTCCTTTGGAAAGATATCTTCAGAAGAAAACGATGACCTGGAAAGATTCAAGCCCATGTTTATGTAACTATAGTTTGCTCTAACAGCAAAATGAGAAATGGAACTGGTGAGCATGTAAGATGCCTTTCAAAGAGGAAGGAAATAAGAAAATATGTCATGAAAACATTCAAGTTTGCCAACAAAAACCTGAAGTCTGGAAAAAAATAATTAGAGAAATGCAGCCAGGAAGGAAGGAAATGGAGACTAACTGTGCTGCTCTTTGCATATAGTAGTTGTGTAAAATGCAGGCACAAGAATTGGTACATGCTTTGTAGGAGACTAGTTTTCTGCCACATGTGAATTTTCATCAGGGCATGCAGAACTACATCTGATGCGGAGAGCCAAGACAAAAGCTAAATCACCACAACCACTTTGAAATTGGGATGAACTGCTAATAGGAAAATGAACTATAGGTCAAACTTTGTAAAAGAATGATTCTAATGCTTCATGTTCAATGTATGATGGCTATTGATCCAGTTAGTTGTTTTACAGGGAACTGAAGAGTGCCTGTACGAATGGTCATCGTGTGAGTGACTCCAACCAGCACCCCACTATTACATACCTGGCGGGGCTGGGGATCCTCAAAGTGATGACATGAGCTGAAGGACATGCCCTGCCAAGTGCAGCATCACTCTTGAAACAAGGAGTGCCACTCTTGGCAAAACTTGGCGCTCCAGGTGGCTGCCTGGCCCATGACTGGGATGCTGTGCAGGCAACAAGCCATCTGTAATGCTTGCGGTCCTTCTTCCCTCTCTGCAATTTGATAATGTTCCTTTATAAGGCCAGAAATCCACTGTGGGATCCTTTCTGAAGAGATTAGGGCCCTGCTTGGTATTCCTGTTGTAGACACAAAGAGATGATCAGTCCTCCAATGGGTTCTCTTTTATCGATACAGAAAGACACATTTAACATCCAAGATATATGTGGCTACTTATTCAGAGGAAGCACATTATCCAGAGTAAAAGACTGGAGAAAAAAAAAAACTGGGCAAACTGCCAGAAGTAGGAAGCCATGGTAGCCAATAAGTTTGAGTAGAGTATCAAAATAAGTCCTTCAGCATGTGCAATTTAATAGCATAAGTGTGAGGAGATAAAGACTTGTAATGTGCAGGTGAGCTTTCTCATGTGAGCTCTTTTTTGGTGGCAGCTAGACCTACCAAGAGGCAAGCTTTGAAGAGAAGTTATTGGGTTAAGCAGCTTGACACTGGAGGTGTTTTATCGCTTCCTTTCTGTTTCCAGCATCAAAAGACCCTGTGTATGTGAAGGTTGGATGCCACAGTCTCCCATGAAGCTGTTTTAAAGGGACGATGTAAACAACAGAGAGAAAGGAGAAAAGACTTCAGGTCCCCAGCCTCTAGAAATAAGTCTGGTGCAGATAATTGAGCAGGCACAGGGCACTCCAAGGAGGAGCACAAAATCAGAGAGAAGTCAACTAATTCATTGGCAATGGGTCCACGAGGATTGGAAGCACCCTCAAGGTGAGGATGACAGCACAAATCATGTAGAATGTTTGTTGTCCATTTGCCCAGTTCTTAACAGCTGGACTGCTCCTGCTGCCACCAAGAAAGCAGTTCTGGTGCTGACAAGTTTCTCCTGATGACCCTTGTTTTCAGGTGCAGGAGCCTAGGTGACAGACAGTACAACTTCCTGTGTCCTGAGGAACTTATGTCAGAGAGCAGCCCTGGAACCATGACTGCTTTCAGATCAGATTTATTTCTCTTTAGGACTGATTCTAGGAGTGCTGGAGAGGAGAAATGTGGTATAATCCTTTGCAGGCAAACCTATCAAGCAGCAAAGGATACCCCTGCCCATCACTTTTTAGCCCTGGGTTTAAATGCCAAGCAGGACGTTTAATCATGATGTTTCCTTCTTCCAGCCAGGAAAGACAACTGGGTAGGCCTATTAGAGAATGAAAATTCTCTATCACAGTCCTCGGTGCCAGGGGGGATCATAGCCATGCAGTCCCTGGGCCAAAGCCAGAAACTACAGTATGAGACTAAAGAACAAGATGGGCAAACCCAGGACCAAAGTTCTAAAGTTAAAGAATGGACAAATACTAATGGTCCTCAAAGGCACTGAAAGAGGACATAAAGTAAATGAAAGCCAAAATTTTGAAGAGTTGTGATGCATTTAAGTGGTGGAAAAAGACAGAAGCTATAACACAGCCCATAAATGGGAAAAAAATGAAGTAGGAATGGGCTCCAACCTCTTACTATCATGTGAACCAAATATGGTGGAAAGTGCAGATTGTCTGCTACTGGTACTGCAGGGGTTAAAAAATGATCTGAATAACAATGCTTGAATGTATATGCCCAAACTATGAACACTGGCACATACATGAATCAGTTGGATCAGTGACTCAGTTCCTGGAAGTAAAAGCAGGACTTCTGAACACTTGGTATTGATAATACCTTGTTTCTTACTTCTCATTGCATATTTGCAAGATGCAGACCATGGAACTGCCAAAAAAATGAAATACCAGAAGTTTCATAGATGACTAGATGGTTTTATAGTATTTACAATCTGGCTAAGAGAAACAAGGAGATCAAAGCTAGAGATCAAAGACAGAAGAAAACCTTTTTCATCAGAAAGTCACAAACACACAAGCACCAAATTAGCATGAGTAACTAATAACCCAGTGAAGGGTTAGCCAAGCCAGTTCTAGATATACATTGCAGAGAGCTGTCCAACCTCCCTTTAGAAAAACTGGAGATAAATAGCCCCTTCTAGAGCATGATTCATCTGTCTAGTTTAGATTTGATGAATTGCATTCAAAAAAGGCTTACTTTTTTCCTTTGACTGTAAAGGGAGTCAAAACAACTAGCTCTGAAATAGATATCTGTATTTTAAATATCTAAAATGACATATGATAGATTCCACACCAAAGTCAATGCACGTTATGGTGAGCAAGAGAAGTTTACTCTAAATGTTGAACAGGGCCATCAAAACATTTGACAGCTTTTGCTATTTGCCCACAGCTGGATTCTAAAAGCAGTGGTGCCTCATAAAAGCTCCTAGTTCATCCCAGTCCTTGGTTTCATGATGTTTCTTTTAAACTATAGAAGCTCAGGTCTTAAAACAAGCTCTGTAACAGTTTCGCAACAGTGACTCTTCTTTGTCCGGTATGAAAAATAAGGCCTGTGACAGTCATGTAACACTTAATGCTTTTCTTCTAGTCTCTTCTGCTCTAAAAGGGTTTGGCATTCTGGCATATCTTAGCCTTATCCAGACAGATCCACCATGCCTTATGACAAACCCATCATACTTACCCAACCATCTGATGTGGTAGAATTTACCATATGCATTGGGCATGAAAATTTTTTTCCCCTCTAATTTTTGGCTACTTATTCTCTTTTAGCAGAAATGAGTCTCCCAGTATGTCCTCATTTTGGAGGTTTATCTTTTTAAAAACATTCAGTTGTACAGCACATAGGTCTCACCATGGATAATATGGATGGCAAGAAATATCTAACTGAAACATCTGAGTGTCAGATGTTTCCTCCTTTGAACTACATATCTAAACAACATACCTAGACTCTAAAGTTTATTGATGGTTTCAAATTAAAATGAAGAGCTTTGAACCTGCTACTGGTATGTTTAAAGATAAAATTTGCAATGCCAGTAATAAGGAAGCTCAACTTCAGAACGTGAAAATTAGTCCTATTCAAATTTTACACTAATAATTCCTGCAAAGGTCACATTTAGTGCAGGAGATTGCATACTTGCTATATATGTGGTAGCCCCAGCATCCTCAAAATCTTTCTCTAATCCTGTAACTTAGATCTCTCTGTGTGGACAAATCAGGCTAACTTCCAACTGACATCAGAGTAGGTCTTCTGTGACTTCAGGATGAATATGCAACTAATTCTGCAGTCTCAGATCATGTACCATAATTAAGAACAGGTTTCAGAATGGAGAAATTGGAGGAAGAAATGTTATTGGTCAACGAGCATTTATTACATACTTCATCCTGTATGTAATGAAAATTTACTGTCCCGGGAAGAGGGCAACCCATCCTGACTAGATGATGTTCAAGACTCTGCCTATCTTTTGAGGAGAGCCCAAGAACTCACAGCTCATCACAAGGAGACATGATACTGTGCATCTCTCAGTTCTGAAATTACTAATTCTCGATCTATCCAACCTATTCCCTTTTTCCCTGTTGAAGCTCAGAGAAGAAAAGACTGATCTGGAGCAAATCCAAATGATCCATTTTTAAAGAGCAAGAACTCATATGCCAAAATATCACAATACTACGAGAAACCAACCTGATATCCAAGGTGAAAGAACAAGTATTATTACGAATAGCATAGCATACTGGAAACAAAAGATATCTTCAACACTCTGAGTTGCCACAGAAAAGCAAAAGATTCCAAATTCAGAGAGATTAGATAAGTATTTCAAATAAATATGAATAACATCTCAAGTGAACTTGGTAAATACAGTGCTAGGTACCTGAAGGCGGTCTGACACTCAATCCATTACAAGCCCATTTTTTCCTGCACTAAAGGCTTTAGAAGCCTTTATCTAACTTTAGGAAAACTGCAGTAGTGTATGCTACTGCATTATTGTACAGGGTAGCAGCATTATGTCAAAAATAATAATGCATTTATATTGGAGGTGGGAGGAGGGATGAGAAACAAGGAAGGGATCAGCAAGGGAATTCCATACCTATACTTTATTATGAAAAAATACTGTCAGAGAAGGCCCTATATAACTTTGCTTGTCAGATAACGAAGTGGGTGGCTTTGTTTAAATGAAAAGTATCACTAATGTTCCATTTGATCTAGAATTTAAAGAWGATAAAGATTTTCCAGTACTATGCTTTTATTCTGCTGAATGTTTTGATAAGCAAAAAGAGGCACTACCTCAAAGAATTTATTCACTGTCCATTCAATTTTTTACAAAAGGAAAGTTTAGAAAGCATATCTGGCTGCCTGTTTCTGCACAGGAACACTCAGGAATGACACTTGTGATCTGGCACTAGCAAGCCAAATAATGCTGAGTCCCTTCTACTTATTCCTTCAAAGGATTAAGTTCAGAGACTAACCATAACATCTTTCTACTTCAAGCTCCCATATTCATGAATAACAACAATAACATTTTAAAATCGGTATTTACACATAATTTATGCTGCATTTTGAAGCACAGTGTTCTAAAAGCTATAAAAATTTAATAGCCCAGAGACAGGAGTCAGCTGATAAGCTGATTCTGTAATACTGTATGCAGAGTTTTTGTTCTCTTAGGAGTTCTGTTATCTAGGGTTGGGAAAATAAGGTCAGACAGGGTTGCAGGTCATTATTTTGAAGGATAATTCAGAATGCAGGCAATTGCAATGTTTTTCACAGTAAGCCATAAACTACAAAGATAGGTTAAGACAAGTATTTCAAACATTTATAGTATCAAGAAGCAGTACAAGATCACTTTCAAGTAAGGTTATGACACAAAGGCTGGTTCTGTATGTTTGTATTATGGATGTGTGCCAGAACCATGCTTACGCTCAGCTTTGCCTACCATCCAAACTGTGTGAGGGCCTGAGAGCATGTGGGAACTGACTTTGGCTAGAGGATGGGGCACAGCAGAAGAGAAAGCAAGTGCCACCACAGTTCTAACTTTCCGGTGCAGAGGCTAAGTACAAGTGAAACCAGGCCCATTCAGTGTGAGCCCACCACCCTCCACCACCCAATGCCTTGCAGCAGTGTCGCGGGGACACCTTTGCAATGCACAGGTCATCCTGCCCGTCTTCCTGAAAAGCCTCACACTGGCTGCAACAAGACATTCTGGGATACAAAGGCAAGAGGTATCTTGGATTGGCAAAGCGGGCACAGATGATGCAGGTCTTGATTCGTGCTTTAACCTGTTCTTGTTCATATGTTTCTTTGAACTGATAGATACAGCTTGTGCACCATATCATTGTTAGTAGCCGCCCTGTAATCTGACTTGTAACAGGGACAATCGGGGACCGCTGTGTATAAGCATCTCGGGTCTTCAGCACCCTCTAATGATAAGCAAACCTCTCTAGATGTCTAAAAACACAGATTTCTGGGGTTATTCTAGCCTGTGTTAAAGAAGCATGGAAACAAAGAATACCAAACTCTAAAGCTTGTATTTAGGAAACAGATTCCCTTTCTGACCTCCTTTACATGAACCTTAGTGAAAAAAATCCATTAAAGACTAGAAATTTTACTTTGCTAAAAATGATAACGGTACTTAAAGAACAAAGTTGGTGCTAAATATGCAGTCAGATTTTTAAGTTTTATTCCTATATCCTAAATGCTTACTTCTGCAAACATTCTAGGAAATACATCATCAAGCTGAATTTTTAAGCTATTGTTCACTCTAGACAAATTCTGAATTCATCAGTGCAAGTGTTTGCATGTGAAAACTGAGCCACTATAAACACTCATAAAATATTCTGAAATATTTCTTTGGCAATCTTTCTTTTTTGCTCTTTATCAAGCCATTATTAAGGCAAGTTGGAGATTATTGCTATAATGGAGATCATTTATTTTTCAAATGTTCTTTTTCAGTAACATCAAAAAATTTCATTTTAATTTTCATTGTGTCTACCTATTATGTTATAAAAACAGAATCATTTTACTTTTCTGTTACATAAATTATAATATAAAAGTCAACACAAAATGTTTTTGATGGTACAAAAATGAAATCAAAAGTACATGAAATACCTTCCTATTAAAATTCTGATTCTGAAGAAACTGCATGTCTCAAAGGAATGTGTCTTGATAAAAAGAAAGATCAACCCTTGCTCTGAATAACAAGTATTGGAAGTATTTGCAGTACATCCACGGACAAATATAAATTCTTTCAAACCATTCATCCAATTATATTAAATCAAAGTGTAATAAGTGAAAACCAGACTCTTGGCAGATACTATTCACATCGAAAAAAGGAATAAGTCTGAGTCGTAAGCACTTACATATATTCTCACCTTAAAAGACATAAACAGTATCACTTGGCTTCAAACCCTCGTGTGTTTGAAGAATTTAAAAAAAATAAATCAAAACTTTGCCCTCTGACTATAATGATGCTCTTTTTAATATGCAGGTGTCTCAGTTCCTAACATATTATTAAGGGGATGCACATTCAAACACAATATTGTGGACTAAACTGAGATGTTAGTTTTTAGCATCTCAGCTGAACTGCTGCGGCTGTCTTCTGTGAGCTGTGGCTCTCAGAAATGCCATCAAATTATTTCATAAAGCGTTTCTACATTTAGAACCTAAGTTCTTCATGTTAGTTTCAGCCAGCATCAAAATTCATATAATTAAAATTCTGAGCTTCCAGAAGAAATAACAGGAATGAGAGTGGATGCAGTATGGTAATGGACTGAGCATTGAAAGAGAATTAAAAAACCGAAATTCACTTCCCAGCATTAGCTCTGTTTGGGGTTACCTTCAGCAAGTTTATTAACCTTCCTGCACCTCTCTTTTTCTTTCCATCTGTTATTTGCCCTATTTCCATTGTATTTACAAGGCAGAGACCACCTCACACAAGGTGTTTGGGAAGTGCTAGCACAGTGTGGCACTACTGCAAACTCAAAGGCTCTAGACGCTTCTGTAATGTAATTAGAACATAAAAATAAAAGGCAACAATGTTTTCTGAGCAGCACCATTTCCCTCCTGATGTGTCTGGTACATTGACTCTAATCCTCCAGCACATCACTGTTGCAAAGATGTAAGATTGTTAATTTCTTAACATATTTATTTTTTCAATTTCTTCATGGCAGACATTTTGTAACAATGTGATTTTTACAGGGAAAACAATTTTTACATCCCTAAATATTTGCTTGATGAATACTTAAAATGATCTTACAAAGCATTCTGAGAAATGAATGGTGTGAGCTGAATTAATGTTAAATTTAAATGTCTTCACATTTCGGCTTTCTTTCTTCTGTTTTTAAAAAGAAATGTCCTCATCAGCCTCCGTGACTTTTTTTGAGGGGAGGTGGAGAGAACTGCATTTGCTTAGGTAAATCTGCTTATATAGTTATCCCTTCTTCTAAATCACTTGTCTTGGGATAATATTTTAAACAAGAAAGCAGTCCTTTCTTAAACAAGAGACACTCTCCTCATAGTGAGAGCTGAGATCTATGTCTCTAATCTCATTTTCTGTTCTTCTGATTTTTAATCTAAATATATTAAGCCATTATTTAAGAAGGGTATTCGGTCATGTGAAATATTGTAGAACTGTGAGAATATAGATGTTTAATGTTAGAAGACAGAAATGTCAGAGAGTAAAAAGCCCGCTCATCTGGTTCCTTATCAGAGTCAACAGGCCAGCTTCACATGATCTTCGCAGGATCTCATGTGAAGAGCATGAACCACAGGTAGCCCTCTATACCTTTCCCAACAGCGTGCACTGGCTACCCTATTATAAAAAACTTTGGCTCTACAAAATTCTCCTAGATGTCTCCAAAAATATCTTTACTTTGCAAGGTGTTGAATGGTCTCAAGCATGTAATTTAGGGCTTCACTGAACAACATTAGAGTATTCGGCACCTATCAAGTCTTAAGGTCACTAAATTGCAAGCATTTTCCTGTACATACGCTCCCCCACACAGAAAGAGCAAGAGAGACATTTCCTTCTTTTGAGTACAAATATGAAGTGCAATTTCTGATATTTTTGTATTATATAATCTCCAAAGCACTTTCAAATAAGTAACAAGTGCTTAATCCTAATGAAAACAAAGTAATGGGGCATTCCCACAGTGATAACATTCCATATTTATTTCTTTAACTGATCAGAAATTTTTTATGTCAAGTCAGTTTGAATGTGTACTGGTAGGATAGGAAGGCAATACGATCCTCCCAAGACATTCAGGTTTTTACCTGTTTTAGGAGACAATCTCTGGTATGCTAACACTCTCAAGGAAGACTTGTAGTGCTCTTTCAGCTTCTCATCCTTTCACCAGATCTAATGCTTGCAAGTTTATATACTATATTAAAGTTACAAAGTTTGACACAACTTTCCCCATTAACCAGTACCTAGGAATATTGCACAAGTATCAAACTGCTCTTTCCCATTGTGGTGCACCAGCTGTGTGTGAGTGGTGTCAGAGAACGCAGCATTCTCATTTTCCTGAATGAGCCAGGCTTCCCAGCGAGACTACACAGTTTGTACATCAATCCGCCTCCAGGGAACCCCCTGGGCATGTGGTTCCTGTAATGCCCTTGGAAAGGTATGCCACATTGCATTATGAAAGAAGCTGTCCTCTAAGAGAGAGAATGTCAAAACATCGTGTCAAGCAAAACAACACAACTTCATTTTTTTTAAACTGTAAAGAAATAGAGTATTTTTGAGTCACTTAAGTTTGTTCTTCTACAATGTTTCATGTAACAGACAAACTATCAAATAAAGAAAACATAAATGTAAATATTTCTTCCTCATGGAACTACACATTCAAATGATAAAACATGCTTTTCTTTGGTATTGTAACAAGTAAATATATCACCAGCAGTACAAAACAATGTAATTAATGTGTAAGATGTGCATTATGAATGAGCTTTTATTGCGTTTTCCAATTTTGTTTTTCTACTTGCAGTCATCATGTTGCATGAGTTTAAGTTTTTATATTTAACATTCCCTTAGCATGCAGCACTCTAGCCTTGTTTATTTCCTGCAAGCTCTCTTGTAACCCACACGGCCATGCAAGGTCGGCACTGTCAGATATTGGGCAGCTGCCACCTGAAGAGCTTCCAAACATGCGTGAGATAACTGAAGGCCATGTTCATGCTGGGAAAATTATCAGAGCACTTTTGCCATCTTTTCATTTTCACTCAGTAAATGAAAATTAAATGCACATCTCTTTTAACAAGAAAAAATACAAATTGAAGATCTTGTGTCAGAAACTCAGTGTTTCAAGGAAGCTTGTTTTCTTTCCCTGTCATCTTCCCAATATTTTAATACTTATTTCTCTTTTTTGCTGTGTTCATTAAACTGTCTTGTCTATGGGTCAAAGTCCACTATGAGATAAGCAGTCCTAATACAAAATGGTCTAACAACTTCATAATGCTGCTTAATCTCGCCTTCTTAGGGTTAAGTTGTCTAAGATACAAAGATATCACTTGGATATCAGCTTTCCTAATGACTGGAAGGCAGTTCTTAGATCAACCCATCAGAAGCAATACTCATCAAGGCCAACTTAATCAAGTGTGGCTAAAGTGTCTAAACAGCCTCTGCAGTCAATGGAGACACAAACTTCATGAGTGAAGCCTAATTTAGCTGCTCTGAATCCCTCTCTGGAGGAGAAAAGCCCTCTCCTCCACTGACTATAGATAGAGCTGATGGAGATCAGCCTTTCTGAGCTAACATCAGCACTGATAAAAAGCTCCTTTCAGGACAGACAGGAGTCAGGATGCTTGTATTTTACTCAGCCCTAAGCCAGAGTGTATAAAAGTTTTGGAGCATTTAACTGAGTTAAGCGCTAGCTGTTAATATAGCAGTAAAACTTAAGGAACTAAATAAGCATGAATAATTCATACATAAACAATAAAAAAAGTAAAAATTAACAGTTGAAATATATTCCAGGTTTATCTGCTCATGTCTATTTTCCTCCATTCAGGCTAGAACTGCCAGAGGACAAAACTGCTGCCAAAAGTCAGACTTCTTCAGAAGTCTTAAGAAATTTGTAAATAGTCTCCAAATTTCCAAACTGTATATATTTTACTAGTTGTATCTGAAATTGAGAACTACGTACAGACATGTTGGAAAACAGACATCAAAATCACATTGCAGTGGAGTGGCCCAGGAGATCAAAACAAAACTAGAACAGAAAGTTCAGATATAAACACAGAATTTACAAAGTAAACTAAAAATTGAGCATCTGGAAAAAATTTTTCATGTGCATATTTTTATTTTGCTGTGCAGGTGACAAACCACAGAACTTTATGGAACACAAGCAGGGGTCCCCAATCTGTTGAACATTTATGTGTGCGTATGCCAATAAAAATTAAAAAACATATGGTGCATGTCTCACGCATGCACACATCCAAATGAGCTCAGAAACACATATAAATGTTAGATGGCATGACAACAGTGAGAGCGTATATTTATTTACAACTGTATGGTGCATTCCTGCATTTTGTAAATTTTCAAAGAGTCCAAAGAGCCAAGAACAGGAAAATTCATTCTGGGACACAGATTGTAGTGTTGTTCTGGGTATCCCTCATGGTGCAAGAAGAGGCATGCCCCAGGCAAAAGGAATGGGGTCACTTGCTGAGAGAATGAAGTCTTTGGAAGTGGGCACAGGGAACGTATCAAGAAGACAGGCAAGGCATGTGCAAAGAAGAAAGTAAAATATGTGTGGCACGGACCCAAACATTTAAATAATAAATGATTACTGATTAATCTTAGTTACTTCCTTTGTCCCTGGTACTCAGATATCTGAGTGCATCGTAATCTTGCAAAAGCATTCATCTTCACAACAGCCCCGTGAGGGAGAGAAGTGCTCTGCTTCTTACCCAGCTGGAAAATGAGGCATGAATGGTATGAAAAAGAACAAATAAGGAAGGAGTCTGATACAGTTTTGGATAGGTGTAAGCAGCAGCTCAGCTACCTGCCTGACCTAAGACAAGAATCTAGAATCCACAGCGTGTCTCTCAATTTGATCCCTAACGAGAGTACCGGGGCTTACTCAAATAAGACAAGGAGAAAGCTCAAACCTTCATTTGCCTTTAAAGATAGAACACAAGATATAGGACCATTTTAATCCCACTTAGATCTTCAAAATAAAGCACTGCCTGCACATGGGCTGACCCTCTACAAACAGGCAACAATCTCATTATTCCACAGGAATCAGGGATGGACTCTTATTTTCCACCGACAAAGGTACTAGAGAGCTCCCTTCTGTTTCTGGGTGGAACCTCTAGCTAAGGCAAAGGTACTTTCATGACTGTTTTGACTACTTTATGGCCATCACTGTATTGCTTCTATATGAGGCGATACAGAACTATGGAGATGGTGAAGAGAGGTGACCTACATGCTCTAAAAGAAATAATATCCTTTGGGTAGAAAGACGGTGAGGTTTCGGTGTGTGGAGGGAAAGGACTGCAGATCACTAAACGCTAAGTGAATCACAACATGATTTTATGATTATTTTCACAGAGATAATAATCAACTAATCTAGATTTTCTATAGCACATGGAGAGAGAATTATCCATGATCAGGAGGGACATATACAATTTAATTTCCTTATTTGAAAATGTATAACATCTAATTTGCTTATTGCAATACACCACATAACTATGTTCAGAAATACCAAAATAGGAAAATGTACTGTGCACAAACCACTCTTTTCAAAACACATCACCAGGCAAAGCACTGGTATTAAAGTTAGCTCTAACATAATCTGAAATGGGATCATAATAAGGATCAGACTTGCTAAATTACATCTATTTTCAGCTTTAATATTTTCAAAACTAAAAAGTTTCTTTTTTCCTGAAAGTTAAAAGCAGCATGCATGGAAAATTACATTTTTGGCCAAGATTGCTCATCAATCAAACGTTTCAGAGTTTTTCTGTTTCTGGACATTCAGAGATCTCACTGGAACAACTCACATACCTGAATATAAAATTTTACCCTGAATCAAAACAGAGAAGTTAACATTGACTAGAGAAAGACTACTTTCAAATTCTTCATTTAACTCACTCCTCATTTTAGGTCAAGCTTTCTCTGAGCTTTTATAAGGATTGTAAGGCTATCTAGTTTCAATGAAGCTGGTGGGATAAATCACACATTTTGAATCAGGCCAATTACTGATCCCTAAAGAGTTATTTTTTTAAGGTTATTAGAAATGGCAAACTGTCACTTGTCCTGTTGCTTTTGTATCTCATTCACTTATTCCATTAGGAACTGAAGCTACATTTGTGATTTTACAGTAAGGTCTATACTTAACCTGGAGAAATACTCAAAAAAACCCACCAAAATGACTATATATTAGTTTACATTTAGGAATTCTAAAATATAAATCTACACTTCCAAATGACAAATTCATACTTCAAAACATATGGATAAAACAATACACTATTTTATGAATTACATTTACTTGATTTTCAGAGAAACCAAGAAACCAAAATCAGAAATTAAGTTTTAAAAACAGTTTAGCCCATTTGGTAATGACAATCCCACCACAAATTCAAGGATCTGGGCTTCCAGGAAAATCCAGACTTAACTGAAAACATGACCTTTAATGCCCATTACTATTTCAAGGAGAACTAAAAGCACACTGAACATTCAGGATTCCCCCTCACTTTGTATACCCTGCTGTGCTTTGTAAGAACTCAATAAAATGAATAGTCTTCGACTTAGAAAGACATGACATTATGACACCTGAATTGGAAGCCTCCTTATTTGTATATCATTCACCCATGTTCAAAAGGAAGTAAAACAGAGATAATATTCTGGCCTGGCAGCATTTCTCAGCCACTTTGTGTGAAGTTTGCTGCTAATAACTATATAGAATGGAAAACACTAAGGAACATTAAAAAGATAGTTCTAGGATAAAAAAGAGGTTGTATTAAAATCCAGTTGGACCTTTGGATGGGGAAGAGACTCCTCATAACTTTCAACACTGCTTCTAGTTTTCTCCTTCAAAGAAAATTAGGTCCATCGGCTACATGTGTTCATTTTCATTAATCTTGGTAGAAGAACTGCTTTTCTTTATGAAGAACTGATTCTGCAAAGACCCTTTACTCCACTCCTCCCCCCAGATTAAAGACAATTCAATTTGGCTTGGGGAACACAATGGTCTTTAATATAGACTCCATGTTCATTCACTGTCAACACAAGAACAGAAAGTTTGTGCAAATTAAGACAGAATTTGGATTTTGTTTAAGAACTGATGCTTTGCCCAGGCTTTTAAACATGAGTGGTTCCCATAATGTAGACTGTATATTAAATTACCAGCTTTGCTTTCAAGCAGAGTCTACTGTCACAAGACTGTTCTTCCTCCCATATGTTCAAAACTTCAAAGATCTTTCAAACCCTTGTTTTGGTCATGATGATTCCATTGAGAACAGGCACAAAAAGAATTTGTGCAACATAAAGGTAATGAAAGCACAGACTCTGCCCCTTTGATCTGTTTCCCTCAGTGTGCCACAAAAAACAGACACAAAAATACAAATTTAAAGATAAACRTTTCATACATTGTTGCAGCACTGTGCACTTTGAGCATTGCCTTTGCCGAGACCGAAGCTTGACTGGGCTCTGTAGAAGAATGAAAAACATGAACAGCACAGATAGATCTGCTTGCAAGATACTTAACACTGCCTATGGGATAAACATTTACAAAAATCAGACTCCACTAAGAACATATAAACTGAATATGTCATTTGGAAACACAACAAACAAAAATGTTTTGTGAACTTATAACTGATCTTAGCAAGTACAGATCAAGCAGAATACAATCTACTTAAGTTACAGATTATTTTGACACTGCAACATTATCCATGTACATCTGATTTCAAGAGCCATGAGATATGCCTAAGCCTCTCAGCTACATATGTTATTCTACACACTTACTAAAAGACCAGGATACCAAGAGTGTGTGGTTTTATTATTTTTTTCAACTACTTGATGAACTTAACTGGATGAAAATATGGATGAAAACAAAGGTCAAGGCTAACTTTTGCTGAAGTGGTTTGTAATAACAGCCTACCAGGACGAGCTAACGTTGAAGAGCCACCTCTTCCCTTCCACAAGGCTAGCTGCAAGGAAATGATACAGCCCAAAAGCATAGGTATGTTAACTCATCAAAAGAGATGGTACTTGAGCCAGCAAAAGGACTTGCGAGAAAAAGGAACAGCTACTTGCCCTCCCTCAAGCTAACTAGTTAGTGAGAGGGAACATCGTTCATACACATTTGTACCCTTCATGTCAGCTTCAGCAAATTGTTTTCTCCTCTTCCTTATGCCAAGTCAATCAAATGTACTTACCTGTGATCCCATGGACACACATGCAAGACGATCCAGATCGAACCACTGTGACCCCTGGACAAATGGAAATCTGAAAATCTCTTTCCTTACATCAATACCAAGGCAAAACCAAGACTGCCTGAATTGCTTCTCAGTCACATGTCAAAGCTACACAGTCCCTAAAACCAGTGTCAGGATCCATTCCTCAAACATTAAACATTAGCTACACTAACTAATGACTATAAACAAGTAAGACGGTAATAGCTACATAGCCATTTACTTAAGTAGCATATCCTCACTGACATCAGTAGATCTCTTTATGGGAGTAAATGTAAGTCGCTAGGATGTGAGCAAGGCCAGCAGAGGCTGCATCCTGCACCTTGCTCTGGAAATACACAGCAATCAAGAAACAGGATTCACCTGGCATAAAGGCAAATCATAGTTGCTGCAGAGCTGGCATCAGCTCTGACTTGGAGAAAGTTTATGAGCCAACTGCTCCAATCTATTCTTAGGACAAGATGGATATGAGGAGTAGGCATATAGATGACAAAAGCCATGTTTTTTATCATCTCCACTCAGACGCTGTCACAGCACAGATTCTGAGCAGAATCTGTACAGTTTGGATGAGCACTGCAAAAGGAGTTAGATCAGCTAGGAAATAGAAAAATAAACAGGTCATATAGGAGGTCCACAGAGAGTAATATCAACTTTGGTTAATGTCCAGAGATAAAATTTGCATGAATCTTTCAGTCTCACACTTTAATAGTGGCAAAAGTCTGAGTCCTGCCACATGACCATACTCTACTTTTCTGAAAAGAGCTGTCAATAGCTCCAGCATCAGAAAATCTATAGGAAAAGTGCTGTTTTGGGAAATTCCTTTCCACTCTCTGCAGTTCTTGGGCACCACTAATTCACATTTGCACTTTTGAGGGCCTTCTGTATCCATAGCAGTGTCTAACAAAATGGGACTCAAGCTATATGTGTTTCCCAGTTACTATGAGGCAAACACCGACTTACACACCAACAAGGGTGAAATGATACCTCTCACCATAGCCAACTTCAGTAACCTTAATCAGACTACTCACACTGTAGTCACATCTACTTTAAACAGTCTATTTAGCTTATTTAAGATAAGGCAAGAAGGCTACTTGTGCATAGTCTCAGCGTGGAAGAGATTCTTTGCTTTTTCCTCTGACAGAGTCATAACAATTCACGTAAGTGGAAACTGAAACTAAACAAATTCAAGATAGAAGTTTAATCGCTGCAACAACATAATGAAAATGCAGAGACTTTACATTTGCCTGATGTCTTTAAAACAAAGCTGATTATCTTTTCCAAAGATGTGTTATAACTCAGTCACACATCCATGGGCCTGACATAGCAATTTAAAAATTGCTATTTAATAATTTCTTAATTAATATTAAGAAAACTTAAAATGAATCAGTCTGAATGTCAACTTGAGTTGCCAGCCTGAGAGAGATTTGTGCTATGATATTTTAACATCTATTTTAACAATGTGAATGCATTTTTTTTAAAGGAAAGCAACTCACTTGTTATACTCCAAATTTATTATTAAGCAGAAGATTCAGATAAAACTTGTCACTGGAGTGACAAGTGTTACATGTCAATGGTTCTCTTGCCTCTTTATCACAATCTGGGGAAAATCTGGCTTGTTTGGGAAGGAGGGCTGGGAAGTAACCACCAAAAAGCCTGTAAAATTATTCCAGCTAGATCACAGAGGGTGTCCTCTGTTGGATAGCTCAGTTCTGCAAGACATAAATACAAAGCAAAGAGAACTTCTCCTCAAAAGTGTCTTCATATAAACTAATAGGCATAAGTGAAACCGACTGAAATGATTGCTATATTAGATAAAATATTATTATAATGAAGACCACATAGAATTTGGGAATGCAAAATTAGCAGTCACTGGCCACAGGCTGTAACAATTCCTATTTTCTTTCTGCAACTATTTCAGATGTAATTCTATGATAATATAAATTGAAATCAAGGTTTAGTTCCTTAAGTGAGAGGGTGTGACCAAGATATTGTTTAAAATACTTAGAATACTTCAAAAATACTTTCTAGTTTGATTACCACTTGCAAAGTCTTTTTGTTTGGTTTTATACTGAAGGCCAGATTGTGGCAAGTGTAAGGGCAAGAATTGCATAAGAGCATTTGTGAAGGAGAGTGTCGAGAGCCCTTGAGCCCTCTCCATCCCAGCTTTCCTCCTCCAAAGAGCACCTGAGTACAGCTGCTTCTCTCATGCTCTTCTAATTAGACTGTCTCCTCCAGAACATCTGAGGATAGCAAGTCTCCCAAATTCTCATTTAGTTTCTCCAGCGGTTCATCTGGAAAGGAAATTATCCTACTTCAAACAAAGAAACAAAAAATACAGCCATCTGGTTAGGAATAGAAACAATTGGATACACAACACTATATAAGAAAATAACTACAGAAGAAAGTCTGTGAGCAATCTAGCAGGCAAGACATTCAACAAAAACACAAGAATAGCCATATTCTCAGTGGCTGTAAGTGAAAGCCTAGGGAAAGAGCATATGAAGAGGACAAACTCTACTTCCTCCAAGTACTCTCCTATTCTCTAAACATCTACAGCTAGAGACTTTCTTAAGGCAAGCATGTTTTTATGCATTTATTAATTCTCAACAGACATCTCTGAAGAATTTATCCAGTCTCGCCTTGAACCTATGCAACCTTTTAATAATCACAATGTCCTGTGTCATGGATTTCCACTGCTTAACAATACATCATGCAGAGAACTAGCTTCTTGTATTTGCTTTGAATGACCACTTGCAAATTTCATGTGATATCCTTCACCATCATTTGACAGCTGTAATGCTCTTGAGAAGGATAAATACTGTTGAAGTCTGAACTCCTCTTTGTTCACCTACATTTGGCTGAATTAGACAAGTAACTAATAGCACAGCAATCCAAATCAACTGCTTCTCCCAAGTTCGTTTCCCTCAGGACCCCTGAATCACCATCCCCTTGCCCAGGTTTCCATCTTCCTGTGGGGCAGGTCTCATGCCATCCACCTGCACAGGCCAACAGCAGGACTCAGCCACTGCTTTCAGGGACACTTCTAGCGCTCACCAATGAAGTGGCCCCTTCCTGTGATGATCGCAATCTCTTTCTCAGGGCCAAATTCAGAGAATGAGTTATTTGTTAGAAATAGCCTGCCTTGCTCTAATTCAGCAGCTGTATCATCAGCATGTAAAGGCTGGTGGCCACTCTTACTCCATGCTCACATCAGTTACAAAGGCAAAATCTGCTCCCACTGACAGACTCTGCTTTGGCTTTTGCCAAGTTTGTTTGCTATGCTGCTATTTATTTAGCTTTGGCATTTGCAACGTGCACAGATAGAAATTCTGGTTACATATATCTTTTATTGGGTTAGAGAAAATTAGAAGCAGATGGTAGGAATACTAAATGTACCTGTAAAAAACAAGGGCCTGCTGTGCTAAGGGTCTGCTCCAAACCTATCTGAAATCAAGAGGATCTGTCACCAGTTGAATGGGTACTGCATCACATGGTAAGCTCTCGGTGACACTGTTCAAAGCAGCAGGCCAGGGATGAATGGCCCACTCACTCCCTCAGCTCGTACAGCAAGCTCACTCCTGGATACTTCATACTGTTGGCTTGCCCTAACAGGAATCAGCTAGGGAGGGATCGCATCCATTCCTGCGCCCCTGTGTCCCCTGGTGCTGGGTGAGGGCAGTTTCCTCCCTCGGGAGCTAAGCGAGAGCATGCCGTAGACAGACCTCTTCCCCCTTCAGTGAAATCAGCACCACCTCACATTTAGAGCTGTATGGCAATTTTGCAAGTTTGCAGAGTAAGCAGAAGAAAGCACAAGAGCTGGCTGCCCACCTCTCAGTGCTACTAACAAACATCATAGCACAAACAAAACACACTTCAGTAACCATCCTAGTAACACTTCAGCAGGAACCTCCAAAAGATTTGTAATGATCCACCAGCAAAAATCACTTTGGCAGTCTTTCTCAAACCATTCCCCAGTTATACTCAACTATTCACTTTCCATCAGCAGAGTAGTAGTCGGATGGACCCTTATAAAACAGCCATACTCACAAAGTGCTACATCTACATCTATCAAAAAGCATAGGCACAGATGAGAGACGAGCCGGGCTAAATCAAAACCTACAATGACAGAAACTGCCTAGATGTTTGCACTCCATAGTCAAGTTATATTTATACAGCTCTTTAATCCAGCTTGTCATGTCATCAACTTTAAGACCATCAGATATTCCAGAGAATTCACTGTCTAGCTACAGTATAATGTCTCCTCAATTGTTTCCATTAGATATCATTAATATGTCATATTATACAGATCTCATTGTTTTAGAATCTTTTTTTCTGGCTAATGACTAAATAAAGATTCATTATTTGAGCCAATACATTTTGCTTTTAGACAGTTTAAAACATTTTAATGATTTAATTGCATATAGAAAGATTCCAGAAATTAATTTGGAAACACTTCTCTGAGTCACACACTGCCTTTATGTTTTTGCTAGATTGTACAATTGATTTGAATTAGCATTTATACTTAAAATGAAATCTGTGTCATAATACTGCCTCATTCTGCTGAACACCATGCAAATTTTTGAGAGAAGACAAGTACTTATTTCTTTTTTTTCCATTTTATCTGTGAGGATTTTTTATGTTCAGTAATAGTATAGATATTACATTATACTATCCATTCAAAAATAGGAAAATTGATGGAAAGTAATTAACAGCACAAATTAAGCTTTTTTATCATCCTGAAAGGAAGCGACTATCACAAGATGCTAATTAGTTGGCAAAGTATCAGCAAAGAGTGTCTGGCAAGGGCATTCAGAAAAAAGAAAAGTACCAAGTTTTTTTATTACAGTCATCCAATTTTTACATGTTCTATGCCTCTTGCTGCTGTATTCAAGATCTCTGTTCAAGGATGGAGTAGCTGCTTCTTTCTTCATCAGCAAAAGATAAAGAAGCGCCAAGAGTAAGTGCCATGCCAGTCACCTTTCTAAGTCAAATTCAGTCAGCTATAAGAGTAATTCACAATATAATACAGTGATGGTGCAAACCATAGCTTCTGTGTTTTCTTCTTTTCTCCCTTCAGATTTGATCTCTACATCAGGGTGAATTCCATTGGGTACCTCCATACATTAAATCATATTAACCCACCGCGTTTCCTTTGAGCTTTCTGATACATCCCTGCAGACGGAAGTCCCCTATAAAAAAGCAGGCTGGCAGGAGTAGTGTTTCTTATTTTTTCTTTGTCTGATCTATGACACAGCCTGCAACATGGGGTAGATGCACGTTCTGTGCCCTGGTCACCAGTAAGCAGGGAACACACCCAGGGCACCAATTCAGTGGTGCTCAGGATCTCCCTAACCGTTTCCCAGAACCACAGGATTTGACCCTAAAAAGCAGTCCTGTCCATGGGAAGGAGTAAGAACTGACACGCTATGCTTTTTGTTTGAATTTGCCATAGCTGTTTTCCAGTGCAACTGGCTGGTCTGGATGAGTCTGTATATGCCTAGTTCCTACAGGTATTTGCTTAAATAAAACAGATTATGGGTATAAATGCTAAAAGAACAGAGGAGAGAAAGTGTTTAATATACCTCTCGGCTGTTTCCTCCCCCTACAATTTCCCTTATTCCCAAAACTTTGAGGATACAAATGTAGCCAATGCAGCTGCCAGGACACAACTGAGCAGAAATGATATCTGCTGGTCTTCAAGAGCAAAAGGCAAGAGCAAACACAGGCAAGGCTCCCTCCACATCTCCAAAAGACTGAAGAGGAAAAGCCACGTTTCATACTGTATGCTTTCTTGTTTATGCCTAGACGTTTGTTTGAGACTAAAAGCTACTAACTTTCCTGCCACTTTGAAACTGTGCAGCATCTCTCTCTTCTCCCACCCAGGTATTTTTTTCAATAAATTACATATGTTGGTAATAGAAAACAGAAGTTATACAATGTGGATTCACAAATCCTTAAAGTTAATTAGTACTTTACATCCCTGAAGGGCCATCTMAGAAAAATGGACATTTATTACTGTGACTAATCAGAGCAATGCTGCTTACAGTAAAGGTATACTGTAGGTGCCTCTAGACTGTTTTTGTGACATATAAGAAATCTTGGCAGCAAATGACATATACTGGCTTGCATCCATACTGTTCCAGGTTGGTTATATTTATACAACTCTGTAGAAAGCAGACCTCAGTGGATATGTGGAAAATATGTCAACATATTTGTGTTAAGCAGCCAGGATTTCCTCTAAGAGAGAACTATTTGGTTTGGTGCCAATAGGAGGCCAGAAGATAACTGACGCCGGACAATCAGAGCACCTGGGCCATGGAGCAAAACAGAGAGCAAACCAAAATGACAACGTAAACATATTCATGAGATGTGTGTTGCACACTCATGCATATATATAGCTTCAAAAGATTTTTGAAGGACACCAATAACTTCAAAATCATTCTGTAATCTGACCACTGTGTGGGCATGTAGTGTTACAACACATCCCTCACAGTGACCCTGGGGGCTAAGCAAAGAAATATAACTCTTTTTACTTCTGCTTTCACTTTGCCAACTTTCTACATCAAGAATAGTTTGTGAACATTGAGTTTAGCTCTCCTCCCTGCACATGTGCTCCTACAGTTCTGTGGGTCTTTCATCTGGAGGCAGAAATGCAAGACAACAGAAATTATTGACACAAGTCACTTACAGAGGGGATATGAATGGCACCTTGAGTAGATAAAGCTATTACTTATTGTTTCTTGGCTTTTAAATCGGTAGTATTTCACAGGGTCTCTTTTTAAATGCTTTTTTCCCTGACAGGTCTTATTTGCTGTGATTTGAAATAATTTACTTCTTTATAATAGCTAAGATATTTTATACCGATACAAAAGTAATGTTCATCAGCTTTCTTTCAGCGTCTGGGCATTTTTTTCTTTCTGAATCCCAACACACTACTTAAGTTCAACCAAGAGTCTAGCAGTCAACACCACTGCACTTATCAAGTAAACCAACAAGAACCTGTTCTCATCGGACCACTAATCAAACTGATGTTTATTTTGGCACCGGTAGTTATGGTATGTCTCTGCTAAAATAAACTACTAACAGCAATCAATAAATGGACAACAAAATTCTTTCACAGAAGCTATCCATCTGTTACTTGCTTTTGAGGTGCTGATTTGTATTCTGCATGTGTAGTGCAAAGCAACCCATTTAAAAATGGAAATAGCAATTACCACACAATATACATAGTACAATGATGCAATTACTGAAACTAAGAGCTAAATCTTCATTTGTCTCATAGTGTGGGCAAATAAAAATAGAATCGTGACATTCATACCCAAGCAATATTTTCACTTCCTTTTCCACATTTTGAGGAAAACATATCCATGTAAAACATGCACAGCAGTATCTTGAGAACAATAAAGAGTTTCAGAAATTACGGTATTATAATAATTCTTCTTTCAGAAAGCTGATTAGACGATCTTAATGGGAGGTTCAAAATTTCAACAACAACAAAAATCCTGTGCATAGTTTAATGAGCTTCTCAGAACGAAGAATGCTCAATTTCAGTTTTATGAAGACTTCCTCAAGTCCCTTTAATTGCTCTTTCCCATTTTAATTAACCTCTCGAATGCCAATCTAGCTTTCTTTGGGGCACGTCCATTACTACGCCTTTTAAGTCTGCCCCGCTTCCTCATGGCAATAGCACGATGTAGAGCTCACATCCTTGGAAACATGCGTGATTCCCTCTGAAGGGCATATGGCAAACTGTGAGACACAGGCACCATTGCTGTACGCCCTACCGTCTGACGAGCTATCACGCGTGTACACTGCTTTGCGAAGAATTATAGGCTTTACTCTTTGTTCTTGGCAGCTGTTTTATTTTTTTAACCAATGATTAAATGGAAACAGGCCCAATTTATAATTTCAATTAATAGATTTCACAGATTAGTTAGTGACAGGAAGGTCTCCCAAGTACTGTGCACTTTCCTCTCTCCCACAATGAATTGAAAGCCCTCTCTGATTGTTTTGAATGCAACTGAATTTTGCAGTATCTTGTCACTAATGCACGAGGGAGAAGACGACTCTTTTCCAAACTGCCTTTCAGGGACAAGCTTTCATCTAATATTTCTAAGAAAGTACTGTAAGTGATTCTATAGCTGGGAGACAAGATGTATTTGAAAACAAGCCAAAGGTTTTGCTCTAGTTAGGATGCAACTACTAATGTCAAGACAGATGCCGACAAACCTCGACCATTTACAGCATAATGTTAAGAATAAAGATTTTGTTAATTTTTGCTTTCCTCTTCTCAAGAAATTTGGCAAAAGTAGCATTCCAAGACACCAAGTTTCTCTGCAATGTAAAAAAAATATTGCAGGCAGACACGAAAAGCATATATGGTATATTTGTTCCCCTAATTCCCATCTGAGGCAGGACCAACATTACACAGAGGTAAGAAAACAATTCAGTAGGGAACTTGTGTCTTAGTAAATACAGACTAAAACCAATTGCATCAGAAAAAATATATTGCCGTAAGGGATCCTGAATTAAGCTACGAAAATCACAGAGAAGAATAAAGACCAAGAATTTGGAGATTTCTGCACAGGCACAAGGGAGAAGTATTCATGGAGATGTAAACAATCTTTCAGTGTGTTTGGTTCTTCACATGCCTTCTCTGGTTCTTGTCAAGTGCTCCTGTAGCAGGAAGATCTCTGTATTCATAAATACAACCCTGACTATGACTTATCTTGTTTTCATTCGGACTTCCTCGATCTCAGAGTTAAATTTCTCCACAAGAAAGTTTGCATGCAACTATATCTCCCTCATGTTATTTACCATGCATGGACAGCTAATTTTTGGTAAGAATGTACTAGCAGATTACAGAAAAAAAAAAGTTAAAAGGATGGCTGCAAAACACAGTGACCTATTGAAATCCCACGAAAAGCTCAATATTCTTTAAAGAGAAGTTACAAAACAAGGTGAAATTCCAGCTACAAGTCAACCAAGTACAAGCATTACACCTCAACTCCATGTGTCAGACATCCCTGGGAAGAACAGCTTTCTTAAGTCTTGCTTTTGGCCCAACACAATTTTATTTCATTTAGAGTATTAATTGCCACCATTAATCAATAAACCAGTTTCCTGCAATGCCATCAGTCTGCCTGCTTATTTTGCTACCTTCTTGTTTTCCCCCAAGACAGAAAATCTTAAATGGGCAGCCTCCCTCACTGAGTAAGCAAGCAAGTTTTGAAAGCCAGTTTCCATCAAATATTGCTCTCACAGAACAGATGTCAGCAGTGTCCGTGTTCAGTGTTCGCCTGCCTCATCTTCTTTTAAATAAACCATTTTCAGACCACACCTCTGACAGTCACTACCGTTCCCTAGGTGTATTTCCAAGCACAGCTGCCACTCAAAGGGGCACTGGCTGGAATTGCTGAGCGATGGGCTGGGGACATGAAGGGCAGGCTGGCACGCATGGCAACTCTCTGACATCCCCCAGGCATCTCCACGGTTTGAGGGTCAGAGTTAGGCAAGCGGCAGCCCTACGGGCAGTGCAGAGCCTGCAGGGCACTGCAGTACCTGTACGACACGAGGATAAAGGCAGCGCAAGTGCAAATGTCCAAAGTCACACATGCTTGAACCTGCATCTCCTGGATTTCCAAGTGTAAAGGAAAAGTACGTCTAAAAGGTCTTGCTGCTCCAAAAGGTGAAAAGAACTGCAGAGCAGAGGGCTTGGGAGCCCTAAGCCATGTGATCAGTCTCTTCCAATTGAATTATAAGGTTTGCCAGCACACATAGCTCATAGCTGGAGATAAGTTGTGAAGAATGCTACTCCCTCTACCCCCAGCCTTCATTTTTGAAGCCATGTGGAATATTATAGACAAACACAACCACATTAAAAGCTCAGAAATGCCTTCCAAGCTTCTAATTTTAGACTTCAAAGAAGCAATTTTTACTTTTCTTTAGAGAAAAAAACCAACTAACATTATATGGACATTTTGTGATACAGGGAACAATATGACAGTTTAAAAAATGGACAATAAATAATGCTGCACAGATCATAGACAAACAAGTTATAACTGCTATCAGAAAGCAGGTATGTTGTATATGCGTAGAACATTTTTCATCTCATGACATTTTCAGTATAATACACACAAGGTTTCAGTGTTTCTGCCATAAACTGATTTCATTAAGGTCCTGACCAAATCACTGTTTGTGAGAACGGTACCTCCTTCCCATGACTCCTGCTATTTCAAACAGTTGATGACTTGCTTCTTTAAATATCTTTAATTTTAAAATTCTCTTCATTTCATAGAGTCACTGTATACCATATAACATCAAATAACTAACTTGTGTGGCAGAAACGTACTCCTGGGTGATGAATCRAGGCTTTCTCCCCTTTAAGATGAGAGGGTTTAGGTTAATCATAGGTTTATGTAACAAGTCATTATTCTAATGCTTTTAATACTCTGAGACTCTTAATAATAGATGCCTGTCATTGCAGAGCTTTTGCATATTTCTTCTGCCATCATTTATGAATCCTATATGGAAACAATTCATTTTTCTGACAGAAATAAATAGGCTGACCATAACACACTAAAAATCATCTGCCGTTAGTTTTGAGATAAAGGAGTCAAGATGTCATCATTGCTTTTTGAAAAATTTACTGTCACTTAAGTAAAATATTAACCATGATGATTCCAAACATTCAAAAGAAATACGGTTTCTGGGGCCTTTTATTAAAGTACAGAAGCTATCTATATATTCATACAAACATTCATGAATCAACCAAACGTTTCTAGAGACTTCAGTTCAAGCTTCTACTTCATATTTCCATGAAAAGTTTGGAAAGAAAAATTTGACCGTTGTCCAAAGTTTGATACTGTATATGATAACACAAGTCAGGTACAGCTTCACATAAATACAGCATGAAATCAAAAGCATCTTGCACTTAATTTTTAGTATGCAGTTTCATAGTATTGCAAGATTGTTTTGCTCTTAGCTGTGACAAACAGCAGAGAGCAACAGATAAACTGTCACACTGTGCCAAAACTTTCAGGTTTCAAATTTAAGATACAGATTTGCCAACCTCCAGAATTATATCGGATCAATCCACGTATAGATTTGAAGAACGAAATACAGAAAAATCAGGAATAAACCAGGCAAATAGCCTATAAAACCAAAAATAGTCATGCCAAATCATTAAGATAACAAAATTTTGGTGCCTCTTCTATACTGCAGAGATAGACTACAACCAAAACACATTAACAACTTCCATAAAGTTGAGAACATGCTTCTAAAAATGTAGCCAAGCCCCAGTCTTCAGCAAAGATCACAAATTATATAAATATTTCTTTCTGTGGGAATTATTATTATTATACAAAAAGGAAATACCCTGCGGTAACCAAGGTTCCTTCAGTGCTTGTTTAATTTTAAGAACTACTTACAAACCCTGAAATAAGTTATACAGCTGATCRCAAATGAATGCATATACCATATTTCACAATCATAAATTTGGGTACAGGACATGGGAAAAAGTTACAGTAGAACCTTAAAAATATCCTTCAAAGCTTTGTATTAATGCTCCAAGTACAAACCCAGATGCCTGTTACCAGTTGCCCAGCTGTAGAAGACTGGCTGGAAGGCATGCAAAGCTCCCCAGAAAGTCAGACTGCTCAGTCCCAGTATCCTCTAAGATCAGAAGGAAGTCTCACTGAAAGTTGTTTTTTCCCATTTCCAGTCTTCAAAATATCTGCAGAGTTTCTGAAGGAAACATTACTTATTAAATGAAGACTTGCTTGTTTTCAAATACTTAGGGAAACAAGATTGCAAAACACATTTAGCATCTAACCATGACCAATGACTTCAAATTCAAACACCAGGAACATGTGGCCTGATTTACACTTACAAAGCCTTTGCGTTCTTCCGGACCAATGGTACTGCAGGGAAAGATCGTAATCAGATACAGTTACTGTAATTTCAGAAACCAGTCCAAGTTCTGAAATCAATTCGCCGACATTCAGATGCGATTAGGATTACTTTAGCGTAAACGTCTATCAACCCAGTGAATCACTGGCAAAAGGACCGGTGGGGGACAGCAGTTTCCTGAGCGCCAGCCCCCCAAATGCTCCCCAGGGCAGGCAGGGAGCTGTGCCCCCTACAGAAAAGGTAGCTACTGACCACCACCACCACCAGTCCCAGTAACCTCCTGTTATTCTTAAGTCTTTCTTGAAATCCCGGGACTTAAATGAGAGACGCAGCAGAGTTGAGCACAGATCACAGAATCACAGAATCACAGAATCGCTGAGGTTGGAAGGGACCTCTGGAGATCATCTAGTCCAACCCCCCTGCTCAAGCAGGGTCACCTAGAGCACATTGCACAGGATTGCATCCAGGCGCGTTTTGAATATCTCCAGAGAAGGAGACTCCACAACCTCTCTGGGCAACCTCTTCCAGTGCTCTGTCACCCTCRCAGTGAAAAAGTTTTTCCTCATGTTCAGATGGAATTGTCTGTGTTTCAGTTTGTGCCCATTTCCTCGCGTCCTGTCGCTCGGCACCACTGAAAAGAGTCTGGTCCCATCCTCTCGACACCCTCCCTTCAGATACTTGTACACGTTGATAAGATCTCCTCTCAGCCTTCTTCTCCAAGCTAAACAGGCCCAGCTCTCTCAGCCTTTCCTCATAAGAGAGATGCTCCAGTCCCCTAATATGACTCCGCACTTCTCCCCTTGACCCGCTGCTCTGTTCCCAGAAAGGCAGTTTACATTTTGCCCAGATGCGACAGAGCTACTTACACAGGCAGAACTTCCATTTCCACGCAGATCCACAGTGTGCAAGCTCATCTGCCACAACTTTGATGTGACTGGGGTGCATCAAACCTATATATATAACCACTCTCTTCCATAAAAGATGTTGTCAGCAAACTGAGATACAAGCTTTTAAAGTGACCTGACTGAAATCAAAGTATTTTGTTTAGATTTTCCCAAAGTAAAGCAAAATATTTCTACAAAAATCGACAGGTTCCCATGGGAAAATTCAGTATTATTAGAATTTCCCTTTTCATTACAGATACACTGACAGAAGGTTCCCAGAAAAATATAAACCATGCAACTACTGGAAGTGAATAAGCTCTCTGGATAATCCATTTTGCTGGTCTTCTTACTCCAAAAACAATACTGACAAACAGGAATTGTACTCTAAAAATTGATAATGCATGTAAGAAAACAACAAAAATACTGCTCTTTCCCCTAACGCAAACATAACTTAAAACAATAAATATACATGACAGAAAACAATAGACACCCACCTCAGTGACCTATGTTGCACATGGGAGGGAAGACCAACCTTTAACTTGGTTCCAAAAGTCTGCTCCATCCTGGCTCCACATGAGCCACAGAAGCGGGATATTGGTGGGCAATATCACTTCTCCTAACTCACCCTTGAGGGGCAGGGACGTGGGGCGGCAGCCTGAACGCAGATCTTCCCATGGGAGATTCTAAGAGCTCCCTGGGAAGCTCAGGGTTCCTTCATTGCCCGCCCCCGCCCCCCAAAAAATAATAAAGTGAATAAAGCAGCAGTATGGCAAATGTATGTCTATTCAATAGTTCAGTCATCTTCAAACCTGAAACAGAGGCACTGATGCTTTCGGTAAAGCTGTAATTTTAGTACTTCAGCTGTCCTCTAGTGTATCCTCTTTTTCTCTACTGTTTACTGCCTAAAGTAAATCCCATTTAATCTTGTCATAGAAATAAGACTGATGTTAAGAAGAAAGGTTTATTTGTTAAATATGTTTGATAGGACTAGCTTCCAGAGGCTTTTCTTTGGGACATGACTTTTCCTTGAGGTACCTGCCAGTATAAGGGAAAGCAAATGGAAAGCACGCTTGCAGGTACTTCTCAAGTGGTGCTAGCAGGCATCCTGCTGCTGGTCCAGTTGATTACAGTAATTCCTAAGACTAGATGCATCTTCTTCTGCAATGCTTCCTTGCAGATTTGTTCCTCTGCCAACTTGCTAAGAAACATCCAGAGTTAATCAAACTTTTCCGTCTGTTTTTGGCTGCTTCCTTATCAAAACTTTACAAAACTTTCATTTCAGCCTCATGAGCCCTGCAGCTGTAAATTAACTGAATAAAATTTACAAACATTATGCACTGATAAAGCACTTTCAAGGCTTTTCCCTACTCAGTTGACTTAGTTGCTTGGCATGACAGTTTTGCTTGACGTGAGTACAGAGCCTCTGGAAACCTTCCTAATCCCACTTTCCAAGCCTTGTGCCTATTCATGGAACCATGTTAACCCAAATCCAGAAAATTAATAAATCTCAAATGGGTTTAAGCACTCAGAAACATCCCTTGGTACACATTCCACCTTCTTTATATTGCTAGCATCTTTTTGCACAGGGACACTCTTACTTTAAAGACTTAAGCAGAAATCAAAAGTCCCCAAAGTTATTAACATTCAATAAAATATCTCATTTAAGATTATTGTGGGTTGAAGCATAAACATGGATTGCATTTACTTCAGTCATTCTGAAGTCATGTGTTTATGTTTATGTGCAATATCTCAGTGACAGCGTTCAAATTAAATCTTTTCAACAGAATCACTGGCTGATTTTTATACTAAAGAGCAAAGAGCCTTCTGTCCATATAGTAATCTATGATATCCCTAATCCTCACCATTCTTGTTAGTAGCTCTGATTTGACCAGGAAGCAGTACATCTTCTCTGAAGATCTTCACGCTGGTACTCATAGCAATCTGAAGACAATTTCTTACATTCTGTGCTGAAGTAGGAGTACAAAACATACACTTCATGAAATATTTGAGTGCATGCTAAAGGGGCTTTTTTATATCTTTTATCTGTTTAGTATTTTTAACACAACTGTCAAGCAATCATCCTTTAGGACTATTCTTGCAGTGAAATCCAAGGAACTTCTCTGTGTCATTTCCACTGGAGCTCACAGGAGAAACATGTAAGTCAATCTCCAGTGTATAAAGAAGTGATTGGTTACATGTAGGCACAAATTAAAATGGAGAGCTATACTAATCTTTAGTGTACATCATTTAAGTCAATGACGTTTCAACAGGGATGAATTCATGCCAATAATTGTACGGCACCCAAACTCCCTTTTGTACATTTGTATCTGTGTAGAAAGTTAACTACAAATGACGTCATTAAAATAACTTCAAACAACAGAAATATTATTCTTTCAAACAAACAAAATGATTTCCAAAAGTATCAGGTGCTTAATGAAGGGAGGCCTAGCTGTTCCAAATAGTGATATACCAGAAGAAAGTTTCATAAAACTGTCATGCAAGCAGCAAAGAAAGTACGTAACTCAAAACAAAGCCCATCACATAAATGAAGTACTGGAATGTATTTAGGTATACAGCAGATGGAGAGAATACAAAACATTGTTAATGTTTTGGCAAACTAATCATTTTAACAGAATCAGATCATCATTTGCAACAGACCACTAAATCTGTGGTCTGACTAAAAATGTCATGAAACTCCACGAAGAAATTGTAAGTATCAGAGCTATTGAATGCCACAAAGAAACAAACATATAAAACACCAGTGCTTTTTTAGCCCATCCTATTCATAATTCAATCAAGGACTATTATTGTCCAATATTTCGTCGGCAATAATTAAACAATCAAAACCAAAATAAATTGCTGACCTAAAGACAAAGGATTTTCAAAGGCACAGACTTCTCTCAGTGCCCTATTCCTATAAAAGGAAAATAGCATTTGGGCACATTACTACCATTCTTGTTTTGAAAGTCTCTCATATTAATTGACCAGGCCCTTGAGAGCAAGTTTTTCAAATGCCTTAGATTAATTTCAGGAAGAAAAAAAAATCCTTATAGACTTGGAGCACTGGGTACAATAATGCGCTGGATGGGACTGACCATGTGGACCACCCAAGTGTCACTGAACAACGGGCACTAACTCCAGCCCTCCCCCAGGAAAGGCGCCAGCAGCACTGCTCTACCCACCCCTGGGAAAATAAAGCAAGCCTGACCAAACAAGGAGAAAACAGCAATATAAAGAAAATTGAATGTGGGCAAGTTTCAACAGCCAGTATTATTGAAGTCAGTTTGAGGCACAAAACCCAACTTTCTAGCTGCTCCTTCTAGTTAGTACCAACTGCCTTGCTGATTCCTGGAAAACCATTAATAACATGCATAGTGTTCAATACATACAGCTCTAGTTGCTATCTATTCAAGACACAGATAAGTAGTTAAATCTACCTTGGCTAACACTTACTGCACTAGGGAACCTGAAATACAAGTTTCTTCCTTGATAGTCATAGAGGAAGATCATCAAAAACTGCCAGAAAAATTTACCTTTAATGTTAATTATACAATACTATTGCCATTTCTAGAGATATAACTTTGAGTGGCTCTAAGCATTTTATACAAGGACCTGCTGTACTGTAGGTATCCTAGTGATGGAGGCCAGGTTAGCCTGGGTAACAAGATTTCTTAAAAGCTTGATCTGAATTCTGTCTACCCGAATTTCATTCTCATTGTGTGAAGCACAGTGAAGAGTCACAAGGTTAAAAAATATATATATTATTTAAACAAACATTTATTTAAAAGCTTATGGTTTTGAGTTGGTTTTTAGTTCTGGCCCAACTCTTTAAGAAATACATTCCAGCACACACCATCCCAGGTTCATTTGAAAAACAATCCTTTTCATACTTTTATCACGCAAACGCACAATCTTAATTTCTTGCTCCAACATTTTGATAGCAAGAAGATAAGCAAGTTTCTAAAATGCCTGAACCGAAGTGCAAGAACTCTGTTGTCACTTCCATGTCAGAGCTGGGGAAAATACTGAGGCAGGCAGTAYATTTTGTATAAAATCTGCTTACAAGTCACCTGATTTATATTCAAAAAAAAGTCAAACCTACCCTTTATACCTAACATCACAGTTTTTATATCTTTTATATTAGCCAGCCATGTTATATTAGCCAGCCATTGGTAGGCTCTGTTATTCATTTATCAATACCATATAGGAAATAAAGACCGAATTTCTTTCTGCTCTCCTACCAGTGATGCAGGTGAGCTCCGGCAATGCTGGAAAACAGGAGCTCTTGACCAGATACATAAAGCCATGTATCTATGACATGGTCATTTCAATACACGAGAGCAAAAAAGGGTGTAAGCCTAAAAATAATAGAAGAATTAATAAAGTCTGTCAGAGATGCAGAAGACCACTACCAATTACAGTTAATAGTCAATACTGTTTGTGCTTTTTTTTTAAAGACCTTTTTTTAAAGCTAATGGTGGCACTGCATAACGATCTAACATGAAACTCAGTGCAACACAAAGGCTCACAAAATAAAAGACAGAGGTGTGTAATAAGCAGCAGATGCATTTCTTCAATCATAATAAATCAACTTTTTCATGTAATGCGATCTAAAGTCAAGTTTTATGAATTACAAAGTGCATGGTTTTGCACACTATGAACATTCTCAAAGCTTATTAAATGTATTTCTTCAATATATGGGTCTTACCTAAGTTTTCTCAGCCATTTTATCATCACTATGTGTTATTTACAACATATGGTTGCCTCTTTGTGAAAGAGTAACGATTTGGGGGAATCTGCCATAGGTTAAATTTTTCTGCTGGAAAAGAAGATACTCATTCTCATTTTCTCCTAGCTTATTTTTATTCACAACATATGAATAAACTAAAATAATTAAAGATGCTGCTGCAAACAATTGCCAAATGACACAGAGACAATTCCAAAAGCAGAAATCTGGGATGAAATCACTTTGTCCAGGCAGGTGGTCAGAAAACAGTCCTTTAGTCTGTGATTGGTCTCTCCGACCTCAACAAAGTGTCTTGGTGCACCATTTTCACAACCACTATGTGACCCTCTGCCAAAGACAAGTCCCAGTAGGTATGAACATTAACTTCAAACAGAGCAGTTCCTTTTCTTTCTGTCAGTTCCAGTTTAGATCCCTTGTTTGGAGGACAGAACGTATAATACAGTGTTAAAAAGACTTTTTTTTTTTTTCCGGAAGATAATGTTGCAGCTGTGACCTTGCTCTTCAAGCTCAGTCTTAAATGTGATTTAAATGGTAACCCAAATGAATCAGAAAGATGATCACCCTGCGTTGCTCTGGGGAAAGACGGCAAGGGGAGCTGGTGCGCTGGCAGACTGCCAGAGCTCAGCACCTTGAGCCAAGAGCACGCCGTCCACGCACACCTGGGCACGCAGTCAGAAACTGAGAACTGGGGACTGCGCAACTCACGAAGACGAATCTGAAGCCTTCTCAGACGGTCAGGAAGAGACCCACTGCACTGGTAAGCCTGTATAACATTCACCCAATGATGGATAGTTTTGCTTTAAATTATCAGAGAAAAGGCTAATTCATTCCAACTGAAATACACTGAAACTGTTAGATTTAAATGAACACCTCTGGAAGCATTTCCCAAATAAAATATCAGTATAAAGCATTTATTAATTCACAAGAGTACTAAGGAAGAGGCAAAACTGCTCAACTGAAGACTAAGGAAAAAGCTAAATAAAAATATATTAGGATGGTTTATATTTCTATTTGTCTGAAGGAAAGAACAAATAAAACAGAAAGCAGGTGCATGTATTTAGAACAGCACCGCAAGCTCTGAGCTTTCCCAGTTAGGCAACTCAATTTGTGGCCTGACCTTCAGAGGTTGAGCAACAATTCCCTCATTTCACCTCTGCACCTTTAGAAATTAGGTTGCAGGTGCCTAATATGTGCTTTATTCACCATCTTTTGGCCACCCAAGCATCACAAAGAGAACTGGATTTCAAACAAGGAAAAACAACATTCACTCCAGATCTCAGAATGACTTATACTTAAAAAAAGCCACCGACAGTTTCAAAGACCTAAAATAGAAATGAGATTTGTCTTTGGCAAGACTGGGGAACAGGAGGACAGAATGCTTATATTAGCCCAAAAAGTATTTTAAGGGAACAAAATCCACTTTTGTGTATGTCTTTACCCATTCCACAACATACTATTTTTGAAGATAACATGAGCAACAGCTTCTAAGATTCAGCTCAAAACTGGGTAAAAAAGGCAATATGCTGTTACAGAACTGTAAATACTGCCAAAGGGAATGCATATTTAGGGATCGAGGTCTTTTGCAATTCTGCTGATGGATTATCACCTATTTAATTACTGAGGTCTGTACAAATTATGGAAAGGCATGCAAATGTAATTCAGGAGGCTACCCTTTTAATGAACTAACAAGAAGTGCTATACGTAGTTAGACACTTACTCATTGCTACAAGCAACACTAGGAGCTTTCTCATTAAAAAGTTAGTTTGCGAAGACAGTTTTTTTCAGGTAATGAAAAATGCATGTAGAAACCTAATACAACTTCAGTTATGACTTCTGCTCATTTTAAATCCTCCCTTTACCTCAGAAAATAGAAACCAGTGCTCTGCTTCATTAGTGCCTACAATGTGAAGGTACCCTGAAGTCCTGACTCCACATCTACATTGCAGGAACATGCAGAGACAGTAGAGTCCTACGCATTAACTCAGTTATGCAAAACATCATAGTAAGGTCAATTAAAAGGAAAAAAAAAAGAAAACTCCATGTGCAAAGAGACCACTGTTCAGCACCCAAAATTCTGTCTGTGGCAAAACAGATGGCAATGTTACTTTTCTCATAGCGCAATCACAAATGGAAATATTCAGAGCGTTAAACGTTCTCTCTTGACCAGCTAAAATCAAATGAATCAGACTGCAGAGGTACTGTTTGCAATTCTTCAGGACTTCACGCACTCAAGCATAGTCTCATTCACTTCAGAGTCTTAAAAATGAAGTACATGATTAAGCTTTTGCAGAACTGGGTCAAACATGGTTAAGAATGACATTTCTTTGGTAACTTCAAAACAGGTCTTCATTAAATCTCCTAAGGTGAAAGATAAATATGTTAATCATACAGGCTATACCAATTTAAATTGTGGAATAACTCCAGCAACTGCAACGATGTTACATTAAAGGCTAATTGAGACATCTGACTCCAATTCTGTAATAGAATGTGAAATACATGAAATTACTAGCAAAACTAATTGCTTTGTGTCCACAATAAATATATTAAGTAAGTTCCTAAAGTTTTTTGATGCTGAAGAAAATCTCTTTTTTAAAACATTATGCAAATGACATGTAACTCTGTAAAATCAGGTATTTACAACTGCATGGTTTTGTTTGGCATGTTGTTGTTTTTTATATAAATAAAAGATGTTTAGTTGGTGTTTAAAATCACCAGCTGGCTGGGTTACATGTAGAAGCATATGAAATGTTCAATGGGAAATTTAAAATAGTTAATTTTTCTCTTTTTGTGCTCATGAGGCTTCCACACATATGCAAAACTTCYAACAAAATGCACACTTTTCAACAAGACAGATGTTTTTCCATCAGTGTATTTTTCTTTGGCCGGTGCCTCAGAACTTAAGAAAATGCTGCTACTACTACACATTTCAAATGTAGTTGCAAGACGATATTTATGTCTCCTCTAACTGAGATCACATGCATTTTAACACCAATAGCTTAATATCTTAATCATGATATAGGTCCATGTATTTATATTACTTTATAAATACTCAGTTTTATTTCAGTAAGCTAATCATTAAGATATGGTGTCTCTTTCACCTGTACTAAGGATACAGAACCTCCTTCCTCCAGCTCTCTGCTGCCCTGCCTTTGGACACAGTGCAGAAATCATGTGTTAACTGCCCTAATTTGGTGGAGTTCTGGCACTGGGGAATCACCATGATGTTTAGCAATCCAGAATGCATAAATATCCACATGCAACACCTATAAGAATATATAATCATAAATTGCTCAAATCCCATTTTTAAGAACAGAAAATTTGCTATTGCCCAGGATCAATCCTATAATAAAAAAAAGTCTGTTGTAATAAGTTTTCTTACTTATCAGGTATGGTAGAGACAGACCGTGAATATTAATTTAACAGTAGTTTAACATGAAGACTTGAGAACTCTCACCCCATGTTTCCAATTCTGCCGGCACAAATAAACCTGCACACCATGCATCTTGTCACGTAGCTCTAACCTGTGAAGAGCCACAAGTCTTCTCCTGGGTTTTTGTGTTACAAAAAGGGCAGGGCGAAACTTTCTTGAGATTAAGGGCTTTAGTGCCACCTGTGTCATAGACACTAACCTGCTCCTGTCAGAGAGCAGCAAGAGTTAGCAAGAATCCAAAAGCCATTCTAGTGATAACTAAATGATCCCCTTTCTCCTCCTTGCCTCCTCCRGATCAAAGCAAAAGCGGGAGGGAGAGTGTCCCTTCCCTCCAGCCCATACGTCAGTCAGGTGCCCACAGCCTCATCACTCAGGTTGTGACGGGGACAGGAGCTTGCTACAGGCCATACAACATATTTAGTTTTTGCAACTTTTTCAGCAATCATTCTCAAACCTTTTTTTTTTTTTTTATGTGAATGCTTTGGAATCATCAAATAATTCCATAGTGATGTTACTGAAGGAAACCTGAACTTCATCATAATTTGCCTCAGCATATTAGTATGTTCAAATAAGCAAAGTTAAATGACATTTCCAAAAAGGAAATAGTGCAAATATGCAATCTCCATGCTTGAAGGTATTCAAATCTCACCTGGACAAATCCCTGAGCAACCTGATCTCACTGGCGCTGCTTTGAGAGGGGTTTGGACCAGATGATGTCCAGAGGGCCCTTTATCCTGAAGCAATCTACGACTAAAATTGATGCTGTGAAATGTATTTATAAATTCAACATTTTTCACAGCAATATCAGCACATCATGCTTTGGTATGTATAGTATTTCTCCACACAAAACAAAACATGCAACACAGCTTCTATTATGGGAGCAGAGGAACTAATCAGAAAAATGTTCAATGGAAGCACTTTCATTACCAGGTTTAACACAGTATGAACCCTTATGTACAAAAATTTGCATCAATATTCTTGCGTTTAAAAATTTTAGAATGTCTTTTCTGTAACATTTCAATTTCAATATGGAAAAAGAATATCAAAGTTCAATTTCCCAGGAAGAGGATGTTCCATTCTCCAGTTAGACCCGGTTAAGAGTTACAAGCAATATCGACAACTTTTGTTCTTCAGTAGCATCAGTGGCTGCTAATACCAGCATGTTTTCACATCAGGATCCATTCTAATTTTGTAAAGTGTCAAATTTAGAAATAAACTAACGCATGGAGATTAAAAAAAAAGAAAAAAGAAAAGAGCCTTCAGTATCTGAATTTGTATTAATTATATGGGGCGAATAAGTTATTATTGATTCAGTTCCATGATACTGAGAACTTGCCAAAGTTACCAGTGACCCAGGGATATAAGCCTAAATGCTCATAATAAAAACAAACCAATAATCAATCATCTGGCTTCCCAGTAAGCCTTGGCTTTTATTTTGATGTTTCAAATTTAATGATGCAAAATACTCCAGAGGTAGCTACGTGTTTTCACGATAGCTTATGTGCAATTTAGCTTCAGCACCCTTAAAATCCATTCTGCTCCCCACATCATACTCCTTTTTTTTTCTTTTTCTTTTTCTTTTAGCAGCTGTCTAATATTCACTTTAGAAATCCTGAATGTGACAAACTAGTGGGGGTAGGTAACCTTTTGCTACTGCTCTGACATAAAGTATCTTGAAGTGCCCAGATGAGATGCTGGATGAGAAAAGCTTAACTCCTGCAAGAGCTCCGGTAGCAACTCTCGGAGCCTGCACAAGGAGTATCTGAACAGGAACAGTGAGTGTACATGAAATCTGGAATCTCCATTACTCCCTTGGTCTTCACTAATCCAGTGTGAAACAGGATCTTGAACAGGGTAAGGCTGGAGGACTACAGTCATCTTCACACTCCCCACCTCGCAGCTGCACCAAATAGTCTTTAGGATGAGTGAGTTGCCTGAGCTCATACATAAAGTTTTATAACAAATATGAAATAAACTGTGCAACCCTCGCCTCACTGAAGTTGATGAGGGTACTTCTCTAAGTGCAGATTAATCACAAAGAAAGGGTTGCAAGTTTGTTCAGCTATTGGCTGCTTCCAATCATTCATCTTAAAATATATAGGGCCAAATCTTAAAACTCAACAGTTTTGACTTCAGATAGACACTCTGAGCTACCAAACAAGTATTTCTAATGAGTTTTCAACCTGGCTGACTCTATAAAGAATTGCTGACACAGACTGTTTCTCTGCTGAATTGGACTACAGGGAGACAGTCAAAGCAATTCAAGATCCATATGCATTGACATTTGCTGATAACCTATCTCTGCCTTCTTCATCCACATCCTAAAATTTTCAGTTGCAAATGATTCACAAAAAGCAGCTGTAAAACACTGTAAATAACTGCTTTTATGTCAAAGAGTATGAAGCCTCAGGAAGCAGAAACTGTGAAATTCATCTGCTCTTCCTCTCACCAAGATGTGGGACATTGTTCTCAGATATAAGTAACCAAACTTTGCCTACTAGCAGGAATCAGTTCAACATGTACACTTAATTTCCTTCAAATTCTTTCTGATGAATATAATGTTTGCTAATTGTTGGGGGTTGACTCAGGGCAATCTCAATAATAGCAATTAAATAGTAAATGTTTCCAGGATCTGATCATTTAATCACTATTTTTAACTGAATGTATTGATTTGTTATTTATACAGTTTGCTAGGTCATGGATGAACAAAAGGCCCCTGCAAACATTAATGCTGATAAGATCTAATAGACTACAAAAGAAAAGGTTGTGTTAAATTAGACCTCTTACCCCCTTCTATAGTGATTTCATTTAATTTTCTAGGTCTTAAAACTAAAAAATATATATATTTATTTAATAATTTAAGCTGTTCTCAGTAAAATCAGTAATTTGAACTAAAAACATGCCTTGAAACATTTCAGATGAAACAAAAGAGAGAAAAGACAGCTCTTAAAATAGCAGATGACAAATATTAAAAATACGTCTTTAAGCTACATTATGTGTACTGGAAATTGAAATTCCTAAGTTGCTAATTCAAGTAATTTTATTTGCTAGAAATCCATAAATTAAATCCAAAACTTACGGCTAAAAAAAGTTTGCTTTGAACAGTCACAAGTAGGTATTACCTATTTATTCAGCTGAGTGCTAATGGAAAACGCTAAGCATTATCTAATTTTCAGCAAACACCCAGCATTATCATGAACTTATGCTGATATATGCACCTACCCCAAAATAAATGTGTAAATCCTGGCATTATTAAAGGCAGTAGCAAAAATTCTCTTGAATTCAACAGCATTAAGATTTCAAACAGTATTTTTCTAGATCTAGAAAAGCTGACATTAAAATACATTCTGAGACTCTGGAGGACTCTAAAACCAACTTGAAAACAGCAAAAGACAGTATTTCTGAGACTAATTCAAATGCGACTATCATAGGATCATTAAACAGAAAGAAGAAAAGAGCATATCTTTGTCATTTTTTATAATTAAAATCAACAGAATGCACTGAATTGAAAATGAGAGCAGAAAATAAAGGTAGTGATTAAATATTCATCACATGCAGAGAACAGCCCTTTTCATGAAGCTTTCACAGTCCAGCTGAGCTGATTTTCTCCACTAAATCATGTTGTTGATATTTGGAAATGGTTCTGGCAAGAGCCAAACAGATGGAAGAAAATAAAGTAACACCAACAAATTAAAAAAGAGAAATTTAATTTGCTACTTAATATAGCTCCCCAGAAATACAAGCAAATAATAGTTTAAAAATCCTGGGACAGCTGTGAACAAGTTTGAAACCACAGGATATGAACTTCCCACACTGACAGAGATGAAATTACTATAAGAAAGTGCTATATTAATTGTAAGTATTATTCACAGCATCCGTTGCTACCTCACATCTCTGACAAAGAAAGACAAACGTAGAACTGAGAAAAGAGATTCCCAATTTGAGCCTAGGACAATGTAATCATCCACAGAGAATCCAAAGGACAACTACACCTTTTGGAAGCTGTGAAATTACATCTCACACACGCACACATTTTGGGTAAATCTAACCCAAAAGACAAACTACCTTTCCATCACTGAGAACACCTGCAACTCACCTATGTGCCTCTAAGAAAAATGTTGTGTGTCTTACATCTTGTTCAACTGCAATGTTTTTCTTTTGCAAAGACTCATATAGTTTTCCCTTGAACTACTTCCATTACTGAGCAATATCTAATGTCCAGCAAAAACATTAGATGTCTCTGATCAACTGATACATCATTATTTCTATGCTACTGATGCTGCCTGGCATCGAACTCTCAGAGCATCTCAAAAAAGACAAGGAAAGAAAAGGGAAGTTGTTGCCTGGGAACAGAGGATTAACTCAGAGCAGCTCAAACATATACCTAGTAGTACTGGCTGCATTAGTCCCACACAAGGAAAAAGAGGAGGTTCAAATTGTAAATACTCTTTGGAAGAGGAATGAGAACAAATCCATTATAAATAAGAGTTCAACATGCACAGGAAAGAGACTGGATTCACTCCATAGCAGTTATGGTAAAGTACATGTAACCCATGCTAGTGTTGTACATAATTAAAAAAAAATTATTTCTGCTTCCGTGGGAAAGCATTATCAAGATAAATAGAAATGCTACCTCAGAGTCAAACAGAAGGATCTTTTCCAGTTGCATGAAAAAGCTACGTGAACAGTCATTATCAGGGAGATTGTCTTTTATTGTTTGTTTCCAGAAAAAGTGGAAGTTGTGGCTATTGCAACTGCTGCACGACGCTTGCTAATACTGGAGAGATACGTTTTGCTTTTCTGATCTGAATCTCTACTTCACAATTCTGAGAGAAGCATGGATAAAAAATCCACCATTGATTCATCAGGCAAACACACCTACCTGTGAAACCCCTGTAACCTATCCAGTGCGGGCACATTTTACAGTCATTTAGTTTTGAGGTTAATAAAACGTGTTATAGGACACTAAAGTACAGTAAAGCTAATGACTACCAGTAACATTAGAAATGAACTGCCTTTTGTACTTAGTAAAACTTTTTACAGCTTTTTGATTGGATGTGAGGACAGCGATGCATGTCACTTGAAGTCATAAGATTTTAATACACCTTGAAGTGCCTTTTAATAGTCCTTATAATCAGTCCTGTGCCAGCAAAAATAATGAAATTGCTAAGGGTGTCCAGGGTCAGGCATATGCATTTATAAACCTGTTTTACCATACTTCATCTTCTCCAGTTTCTCAAGGTTCAAAAAACTCAAAAGCTGGAATCTGAATCCAAAAGAGCTAACTGGCTTACTATTACTATCTCAGAGGATTGGGTATGTCCCCTCCAGATCTTGTGGCTAACATCACCCAGTTGAGTTACAGCCTCATCATGCTTGAACTGCCCAAACATATGCACAGATCTGGATCAATAAAAATATTAATGAAGTCAAAGTTAATCTGATGGAAGAAAAGAAGGACAGTGGGATTTACTTCTGAATTTCAGGAGGACTTGTTTTTATCAGCTTCAGACTGTTTTAGGGCTACTGCCATTGACTGGGTTCACCAATAGACAAATATTCCAACTGTTCTTCTGACATTTCAACTTCAAATGATTTCAGTGTCCTGAAAAACAGTCAATGCAGAGGCAGAAGCTTCTCAGTCATGTTGAGAATGATATATATACGGATAGAGCTGGTGAGACAGATGTCATCTCGAAAGAAGGAATCATTCCAAGGGAAATGGATGGCTTGGAGATCTGCTTGCTGAGCTCTGGTGTGGATGCTGCCAGCAGGCCCTGCAACAGGACACTGCAGTGCTCCTTGCCACAGCTGCACTGATCCTTGTCACAGTCGGTGCTGGTGTCACACTGCTTCAAAATGACGTGGCAGATGCAGCCTCTGCCAGCTACAACGGGCATACAAAATAAGTAGTCGTGGTCTGAACTAACCTTGCGAAGGATGGAGTCATCTACTGTCAATCACCCCACTGGCTTGTAGACAGCAAATAGCCTGTGGACACAAAAATTAACTGCAAAGGTTCTACTATTTTCTCTATAGAAGTATCAGAAAAGTTTGTATTTGTGTCTGCAACACGGTGAATACCAACTTCTGTCGAGCAACAGGTCTGCAGCCTTTTCCCATAACCATATAAGATGGAAAGGAGTAACCTACAACGTCCTAGCTAAAGCTGTTACCTGAAGGGACAGAAAATAAACAATGCATATAGTATGCTACTTTGACTTATGATAGTATCTACAAATATTGAAGAACAACATTGGCTGCCCTTCCCCCCATAAGAGATTTTCAAGAGAGTAAAGGAACAATTTTTCATTTGGGGGGGCAGTGTGGAAGAATGGTTAAGCGAAAAGGGGCATGATCTCCTAGAAGTGAGCAATCCTGCCTTCACGATGGAGGGAGGATCCCACGGCCATGTGAACTGTCCTTGAACATTCCTAGACCATTACAAAAGGGGAAGACAAGTAGTGGTAAACAAGTCAAGGAGGGGGCCGACAARCCCCTCCACGTGAACAGCAACCTAGCACCAATCCTGTATTCACTTTAGGCGCGTGAACAGAGACTGTAAACCAATCATACAGCTATTGCTAGCACATGCTCTATCGCCTGCCTATATATACTCTGTGCAAGCTCTAATAAAGGGAGAACGATCATACTCATATTGAGACTCATCATTACTCCGGGTCCGTCTCCCACTCCAACAGGGCAGGGAGGGAGAAGCACTGAGAACTACCCTATGCAAAAAGTCATTCTTTTTTTCTAAACAAAATGGAATACATTCTTCTAGTATTTCCAATGAGACTATACAGGCATAACTGAGAACAAAATTAAGCTCATTTATGCTACATGGTGGTATGAAAGGACATCCTAAAGGAAAGTTTGTTCTACTATGTTTAGAAACAATATTGTCAATACAGTATAGGCTAAATTTTGGGTTCAACAGGATGGATAAATCTGAGGATCGAATTTGGTCTTACAGAAGGATATTTATGCATTTATCCAAAAAAACAGTTCAGCCAAAGGTATCTCAATATTTTCCATGAGGTATTAAGCTGGTCTTTCTTGAGGCTAAAGTCTTGCCCCATTTATACTGCTGGAAACCTGGAATAATCACCAATTTTTGCAGAGATGTTGTAACAGAGACCAAAAATCTATTATTTATTTTAAAATGTGGCTTCCATTATAAACATCTATTTTCAGAGGCTTATTGTAAGCAGCTAGCATTTGACAAAACTGGTATTTGGAACCCAAGAGAAGAACATGCAATAGGAGCTCATTTGTTTTGCATTTTTTCTTTGGTGGAGAAACAGCAAACTTTTAGCTAAACAGTTTGCCTGTGTTTAATTATAAATGCATAAAAAAATAGAAGCTACCAAGCTCAAATATTGTATGAACATCATGCAACTTCAAATGCATTCAGTTTAAGAATATCAATCTAACTAGCAAATCCACAAAGCAATCCCTTTCAGCGTACTAAAATACAAATAAAATACTCTGAAAAAGTACTACTGTTATATTGATGTAAGAAATTTGAATCTTTTTTCCTTCCATTTCATCAAGATGACTCTCATTGTAAGACTACGCATTCCTGCTAAAGAATTGCACCAACTATTTACCCACCCAGAAAGCAGCCAGAATACTAATTCTCCAGACCTTTGCTGTTATTAGGTAAGAGGAATAGGGAGCAGATGGAGCCCTGCTTTTGCTTTCCCCGCTCCATGATGGCTGTCAGAACGCAGCGAGTACGACAAGAGGACATCACGGAGTCCTAGCAAGCAGCCACCAGCAAACATGTTGTCCTCGGGGACAGGGAAACACCTTAGCTGCCTGGGCAAGCAAAGGGACCCACCTGTACATTTTTACCTTAGCACTCAAGGTAGTGGTTGTGACTGTGAAGACTTTCAGGTGAACGAGCACTGGGCTCTGGGCATCCGTCTGCCTGTGCAAGGTTAACAGAGCAAACCTTTTACTGTGATGAAAGCTCTTCCTGCTTGCTCCCATTCGCTTACTAGGAAGCTTTACTGTCAAGAATCTGTTAGCATCAGAGCTTGTTTGCCATTACTTCCTCGATGATTTTGCACAGCTGTAAGAAATTGTCGGCAAAGGAATAATTGTGAGAAATTGCCTGAACTGACTGCCAGTCTCCTGATGAAATAACTGCCCTTTGTACTTCCTTCTCTACAGCAAGGGTGGGAGGTTACATTTTCTGGAAAAAAAAATTGTAATCTTAACTAACACAATGATGGCTGTTTTTGCTGATTTCAGTAGCCAAGAAAGACAACAATATGTTCTTTGGCTGGCTTGGGTTTTTACAGCTTTGCTGTGTATGATGAAAATAGACTTTCTCTAGGATAATTACTGCCATCTGGTTGAACTTGCAGTCTTCTACCGTAATAAAATTCTCACATTAGGATTTTCTTTAACAAAAACACACAAACGAAATGCGTAAAAATACTGGACAGCAACCACACTGAGTACTTATATTTTGCAGATACATCTGATCACCCAGTTCATACTGTGGCCCAATACGATTAGTCATGAATTGGTAGCTCTGGGAGGTAAACGGGGTGGTAGTTTCCTTCCTTTTCTTTAACATTCTCCTAGAATCTTAAATGCAGACACCATTACTGTGGCTTGACATACTGGCAGCAAGCAACTGCTTACACAGTATGATATATTTCTTGGAGGGTCTTTTATAAATTTGTTCCTTGCTTAGTCTTGTACTCATAGTAATTTGATGCTGGGAACACACGAGGAAAGCTAGACAAATTTAAGGGTGAAGTGAATCAGCTTTGTTAGTTCTAATGATGAGGCTAAGGGGAGACAGCAATTTTTAACTGAAGTAAAGAGTAGAGCTGCACCACAAAAATCCATCCCTGCATGGAAACTTGTGTTTGGCCAAGTTCACTTGACTCAGATGAAAGCCTGAGACAAACGCAAATCTTCCACACAAGACCAGAAGTCCTCCTAGTGGTCTACATGGACCTGGAGATCATCAGGAACAATGAGAATGGGGGACTATTATGGGGCTCAGCAAGAGGTCCATGAGCTCCTCTGAAAAGCCTTTAAAGGCCTCCTCTAAATTTCTGGAGATCCTCCTCTCCCCTCCAGCTCCATTAACATGCTCATGATGTACAACAACCATTTTACAGTCACAAGTACCAGTTTCTAACTTATAAAAAATAACACTTTATTTCAAAATAATGGCTATAATACTACAGCATCCATAACCTAGCTCATAAACTGAGAGCTGGAACCACTTGGTCATTTAGTTAATGGGTTGAAATAATGAGAGTTAAACAACAGAAAACATACCATAATAAATACATCAGATTAAGGCAGCTTTTTATGTTTTGCCAGGGTTTTCTTCCCTAACTTAAATTAAAATTTGCAAATACAAAGAGTTTAATAAATGCATGTCTGGCTTGGGGCTTAGCATGTAAGATAAACAATGACTCACAAAAAAATATATCAAAGATGCATTCTTTTGCCCAGTACAAAATCTTGTGGTTTATTGGATTTCATATTGTATTACCAAGTGAGATTCTATGCTGCAAACTGGAACTATGCCAAATTAACCGAGCTTTAGCATGTGGGACCCTGTACATTATATACATACTCTTGTTATAAAAATAATTAAGATATCTAGGGAACACTTTTAAAAAACTCTGTTGTATACATAACTAGAAATAATAATTCTTATATTGGGATTTTTTTTAGGTCTGGTCTTGCAAATTTACACTGCATATAGACTCAGTAGTTGGGTCAGSCAACAAATTAGAAGCTTGTACCCTTCACATTACATGATGGAAACATCTCTAATTTCAAGACTTTTCAGGATGAGACACTGAGTTTCTTTTAGCCAGTATCAATCAATGTATACTCTGGTAAGATGTTGTTTGAATATATATTCATTTGTGCAACATTTTTTTCCTTTGAACATGCAGGTACACATGGAAATTTCAGATAAACCAGATACAGTAAAAGAGCTTGTTAAGGTTTTTATGCTTCCACAAGCTGCTCGATAAATTGTATGTAGTAAAAAAGTGACTTTGACAAATGCAGTGTAGAACAATTAACTGCTGGACAACAAGGCAAGTGTACATAAAACCTATTCTTATCTCATTTTTAAGATGGTACACAGAATTCAACCACTGTCCCTTACTCAGGCTAAAATTGTCAAATAGTACCTGAGGCAATAGATACTCATACATATATGTGGAAACAGGACAACACATCTGATACAGATTTTAGAAGGCCAAATGTGGTATGAGCATTTCTTCACCTAAAAGAGACTACAGAATCGAACTTGAAGATACTTTCTCAACACACATCACACTGCTTTGTCACAAACCAAACACTTCTTCTTAAAAACAACCACAAGAAATTATATCTGGATCTAGAGACAGCAGAGGGTTTATATCAGTCAGTGAAATAAAGACAACAGAAAATGTATTTTTTCAGCTGTGCTTGAAAAACAGTAAGGGATTATAAAATTTCATATGTTAACCTAAATATATCTACATCATCACTGAATAAAAAACAAAATACCAACTTTTGCTTTACTACTAATCGAGTCCTTCCTTCTCTTAGGAAAGTAGGAGTATAATCTTACGTATAATGAAGATTTTTCTCCAAAAAGTCTTACTGAGCAATAAGGAGGCTATCAAAAACAACAGGATGAACTTTATCAGTAGGATTTTATAGGCTGACCTCCATTCAGAAAAGAAGTGAATAGACTCAGCAGACTTTCAGATGACATGGAGCTAGGGGGAGTAGCTGACATGGTCAATGCCAGAGCCTCAATCCAGAAGGACTTCAATAAATTTGAGGACTGACCCAACAGAAACCTCAAGACTTTCAATAAGGAAAAATGCAGACATCTGCACCTGGAGTGGAAAAATCCCATATGCTGACGTAGGCTGGGAAATGCATGGCTAAGCAGTGGCTCTTACAAAAATGACCGTGATGTTACAGTGGATGCCAGGCTGCAACAGCGAGCCCTGACTGTGAATAAAACAAATTGCATACTGAACCGCATTAGGACGACCATGGGAAGCAGACCAAGGGAAGCTGTTACAACCCTGCTTAGCAATGGTGAGAGCCAGTCTTGCGTCCCTCAGTTCAAGAGGGATGGAAAGACACTGGAGAGGGTGTAGCAAAGGGCCACCAAGGTGATCAGGGGCCTAAAGCACATACCATATGCAGAGAGGGTGAAGGAGCTGGGCACATTTATTCTGATGAAGAGGAGGTCGCAGGGTGATTTAATAACTGTCTACAACTATTGAAGGGTGGTTATTAAGACAACATCACCAAACTCGCCTTGGTAGCTCCAGACAACATGACAAGGACAACAAGCACAAGTCACAGCTTCAGAGGTTCAAGCTGGACAGCTGGAAAAACTTTTTCACTATCAGGATAGTGCAGCAGTGGAATAGGCTGCCTAAGAGGTTGTAGAATTTCTAACCTTAGAAAGGTTCATCCAGACAAAGCAATGACTGATCTGATGTAGTGTTGGGGACAGCCTGCTTCTGAGAAAGAGCTTGCGCTAGATGACCTCCAGAGTTTCTTCAAAACAGCATTTTCACGATTCTTTGAAATAAAATAGTCCAAAAGTATCCCTCCATTCTTTCTTAATCTGCTATTTTACTGATCAGATACTGTAAACACTGATTTTTTCCCATTATTTCTACTAGATATTTCTATGCAATAGATGTATTCACCAAACCCAACATTTCAATACTTCTTTAAGTATAAGCTGTTCTTGAACATGATTGTGTGCATATACGTCATCTTGAAATCATTTACCAGCCCTATGCTGAAATGTTAATCTTTTTTTTCTTGCTTAATTAAGAGATATTCTTATCATGGCAAGAATACTTCCACTTCCAGTCACTGGTATCTCAAACTGAACACGAAGTGCAACTGGGTGAAATGCTATTTTCAGGCAGCATCATCTCCTAAAATAATGTCATAATTCTCACCATGTTACCTGTTCAGAATGCACTGATGAATTTGCACTGAGCTGTTACATACAAAAAAGGGGACACACCATCTAGGAAATATTRGAGAGTGAACACCACATTGCTCAGTGAAATACCTCATTTCGGTGCTTGAAAATTCAAGCATAGGCTCATCGCTGACAAAGGAAGTTTCTTTCTTAAGTGTCTAAGGAGAAGATGGCATGTGCCAGTTTTCAGAAGAGACGTAAATGAGAGCTGTTATCTCTGAAACAGAGTGCGCCTGCAAGCTGCACGCTGTTTTGGGGGCCTTTGGAGAGACAACAGGGAGAACTTGGGGAAAAGCAGCAAAAAGCCCGCTGCACCTGCCTCTTGCAGAGGTCCCCGCGGCCGCAGCGCTGCAGAAGGCAGTGCAAAGGCAGGCATCGCTGAGCCGCTGGCAACTGGCCCCCAGTGACCCCGGCGCGGCCACCTGCCTCCTGGTCCGCTCCCGTTGCGGGCATCTAAATACAACGCAGCCGGCGTGACAGACATGGGGACCTGCTCTTTCCCACCCTAGGTCTGGTGAGTAGTTCCCTTAGTGGTACTAAGGTGACCTTAGTGACTCACTAATGCAAGTCGTCCAGGGAAAAAAGAGTTTATGCCTGTTCTGTGGATCTGCATACACTCAAACTTTGACGTGGGAAATGACAAATAGAGAAATCAACCGGCACTTCTTTAGAAATTGTTAGAGCACAGGAAATGAAGAAAACCACAGAAAAAGCAGAAAGGCTGAGGCTGTCCTGCATTCTTTCCAATAAGCAGGCGCATTTCAGGCTGACCTAACTGGGGAAAGGTGCTTGCTTGCAAATTAAGACAGATAGCGTGTTGCCATCAACAAACTGGCGTTTGAAAAATCAACTTTGGAGCAAATGCTACCCTCTGATCCTTAATTAGTGGAAGGAAGGAAGCGTCTTGCAGCAGCAAAGAAAGTCTCTGTGCAGCACATCAGGTATATGCCTTATGCAATATGCAACTGTTTATCCTTTATCCACTTGCAGGACTGCTTTGCCATTTTAAACTCTTAGCGCTTGATCTAACCCAAACAAACATTAGTAGGAATAAAACTGGGCCTGCATCAAGATCAAAATAAACATCTGAATTCCCATGCAAATGATGTCATAAAATCTTTTTTGCAGTATTTTAGCATACTGGATAATTTCAATTAAATTGTTACTATCTAGCTGATATTATTCATGGAAAACTATTTAAACAAATGGTTAAACATAAGACTACCTAGTACTTGCAATACTGCTCAGAGGTAGTCTTTCCTTTTTTGGAGACGAAAAGGAACAAAAAAGGAAAATGTTCATTTGATGGTACAGAAGTTCCAAGAAATTTCATTTTAAAACATTTTACAATAGAAGCTGTCTGGGTTCTAAAACTCACTTTAAACGTTCAGTCTAATTCCACTCCCTGTGGTAACAATTAAGAGTTTCTGAAAAGACAATTAAAAAAAATGAACCGTTGATTCACTGGGTTTAAAAGCTTTGCCAATATTAAAGGCAGACAACAAAGGGAATGAAGGAAAAATAAAAACAGGGAAAAAAGGTTTTATGCTGTTTACCCCCTTGAAAGGCTTTTCTTTGAAATCACTGATCCTCACAGCAATGATTGCATTTGTTGGCTTTTTATTTTAATGGTTCATTTACAGTATTAATAAAAATGGCTCTATATAAGTAATTGAGTATGTCAATAGGTGAGGCCATCCTTCAGGGGCATCAGGTGCTTGGCATGAATCATGCTACTCTGAAATGTTCAGGGAGGTGCCTGGTATTTCCTAGGGCTCGCATGCTTTTGTTTAGATCCCTGTTGGGAAACTACTGGATACTTGGTACTTGTAGCAACATTGACCCCTTCAGGAAAAGAAAATTAAGTACTCCAGGGCAAAATGACGCTAGTTCAGAGTAAGCGAGAACGCAACCTAATTTCAGCAGGATCCCACGGTTCGCGCAGTAGAAGGGACTGCTCAGAGCAAGGGCTAGAGCAGTGCTCAGCGCCACGCCACGTCTCCAGGACAGCAGCAGCACCCAGGAAACGCCAGCACCCAGGAAACGCCAGCACCCAGCGACAGTCTCTCTGCAGAACAAGGACTTTCTCATGGTCTTCACACACACAAGAGCAAACTGCAACGTTACCATATAGCTTAGATAATGAAAAAAAGGAGGTCAAGGTTAAATATGTGTTTTACACGTAATATGTGTACGCATTTTACACAAATATGAGTTCAATACGTGTTGCACTGTGTGACTACAATTACCACGCATGACCCAGTGTCTGGATGCAGCATTTTCTGTGTATCTGGGAATATTCTCTCCTTGATGATTCAATTAGCAGAATCTACACTTAGGAGTGTTTCTACTATATACAAAGATTAATCTCATGCTGTAATTTGTCATGATCACATTTAATTTTTTCTCAGACCATGTTGCCAAAGACTTTTATTTCTCTTCATTTTAGAAGTAGATTTTCTCATTCAGTGTAAGTTTGATCCACTTGTATTTAGGGAATTAAGGTGCTTAAATGGTAAGGAGAGAGGAACAGATTAAGACATTAGTTTCCTAAAACATCCAGGTTTTTGCTCTTCAAACTAGATACGGCAGACTTGTTTGGAGTGCAGAGGGAGCTTCCTCTGATGCACAGATTAGATAGAGGCAGGATTCATTTCCTGTTTGCTGTAGATGTGCTCATAACTCATCCTGTAAAGATGAAGCAATCTCTGCAAAACAGGTAGAGAACTTAGACTGGAATATTATAAGTCCCCTCCCAGTTTGTCAGCTCTGAAATAGTGTGAAAACGTCCCTATCCAGATGCACAAAATAGTCTTTCCTCAAGGCTAAATCCCACACAGCAGCTTGTAATGAACATGGTACGTTTTGCTCTTATTTGCACTACTCTAAAACTGGTATATATGAGCTGTTGCGGCAGAGTTTCACTCACTATCTTACAATCACCGTGAGAATCAAAACCCATTTGGAGGGTTACGGGAGAACGTTGGGGCTAGTGCAAACAAGCAAGACCAAACATCACCATACATCCCCTATAATACATAAACACATTTATAATTTGGAAGTGAAAGAACTAGAGTACTATCTGGCCAGAGAAACTTGATTAAAGTCAAAGGAGATATAAAGTGAGATTAGATCTAATTAGTTCACCAAAAAGAAGCATCCTCTCAAGACTGAATCACTCTTAAAATAAGGAAAATGATTGCTATTCAAATTTAAATCACTGCATTCAAATTAAATATATTTTCACTTAGAATTTTAATTATGTCTGTCTTACATAGGGTGTGACACAATCATTGCATTACTTTTCTCCATCACACAAAAATATTAAAAAACAAAGTAAAAAGAAAAAAAATGCCAAAAGGAGTTTAAAAATCAAATACCTTAGAAAATTAAATTGCACATTGATTTTTGTAAAGAAACATGAATGTATCAGAAGAAGTTAGAATTGGGAATAACTTTGAAAAAAAAACTTCTCACACTGAAGTTATCTGAAGCATATTAATATCTTAAACTTATCTTAAAAACTGAAGCACTACAGCATCTTGAGGGGATAATTTTACATAGGAAGCAAACAACAACATACACACCTTTTACAGGGATCCTGAGACACTTCAAAGAAATCAGATGAACTAGTTGAGGTCAGCCAGCAGGAATGACAGGGCAGAGAGACTGGAACTGGAGCTCCAGTTTTGAGCTGGGTTCCCAAGCCTATTTATGCACATTTATGCATATTTGAAAATTCAGTTCCTCTGTTTTTATTAAGAACTTATAAGCAAATTTACTGTGCAGGTACACTGAATTAACATCTCTCCAAGCCCAAGTCTTTTTTTTAACCACAAAATGAGTTTGGGCAAGGAATACCTCAAAATTCCCCTAAAATTAATTGTTGAATTCAGTTACTTTACAGAGTCTACTGGCAGTTGTAAGTGACAATTTCAGAACTGAAAGGTATATAATCATAAATAAAAAACTTCAAAAAAGTTAGTATATAAGACTCACAGGCCCTGATCCCACAAACAGAATATCAAATATAACCATTGAAAACAACATTATAGAAGTCTATGGGATTATTTATCTTGTTAAATATAATGCTCAGTAGAAATAATTTACTGGGAACCTTAAATTTCTTGTCAATGTAGATTTATAAAAACTACCTGCATACTTTCATGAAAGCATCAGGCAATGCCATTTTCCTCAGGCCAGAATAGCAGCATTAGGGGAGCTAGGAAAAAAATTAATTAAGCCTTTTTTCTAAAGCAAAATTGCTATAATCAAACTATTCGATTTTCATAAAAGTTTCATAATTTCTTCCTAATATTTCACTGAAGAGTGTCATTTACCACCAAACACGATCACTTACTAAAAAGGATATTTTTTGCCAACACACACTTGAGAAACTATTTCAAAAGAAGTTTCTCTAAGAAACATCATGAGAAAAATTATACAAAAAGGAAACAAGTCTATTTTGAATCTAATGAAACAACAACTTTCAGGTTTTTAAAAGCCTGTTTCTTGTTTTTAACCAGCCTTAAGAACACCCTTTGTAAGATTCATTTTTGGGACAGCCAATTTACCAGAAGTTGGACTTAGGCCAACCATTAACAGTATTGCACAGCCTTCACACAAATATCAGTTATCAACAGCTTTAAGCCAATAGTGCTGTAGCTGCATTTGTGTTCACAGTCTGTGACACAGAGCCCACACCTGTAAAGCTCTACTGGGGCCCAGCCCCACAAGCTGCTCTCAGTGGGTGCCAGATCCAACCATGCAAAACATAAAACATGCTTGGAGGAGCACGTTTTTCAGTCCCATTTAACAATGACAGGTACCCCAAAATAATCACTATCTGGARCAACAGGACCTGAATTAAGATTGTTGGTGAGATCATACTTCACGGTGCCCGCACTTGAAATATTTTCCTCCTTTGCATTTTTTTCCAAATTTCCTGTTCTAAAATAAAAATTATCTTCAACTCTGTATATTCTTGAAGATTAGATATTTAGACTTTTTATTGATTTGCTATTTAAAGAACCATTCAGAGCCACGTTCTCATTAATAAACAGACCAGAAGGTCAGGTGTATATACATATATATATATACACAGCTAACACACACATATCCCTGTGTATTTGGAAATCATCTGCACACATACACAATGGATGAGCAACACACACACGGAACTGCAAATGAACATGTTATTTCTTAACAGTCATCCTTCCATCRGTTAGCCCAAAAATTAATATTAAGAACTTAACATACTTGAGACACACACTGACAGTTTCCAGGCTTAATCCCAAATCTGAATGTAAAATAATCCTCATAATAACTCCCACTAACAGTAACCTCCTTTTGTCACTTTTAACATGCTAAGTATAGGAAAAAAATAATCTGAGCCTGGTTGTCTTTCTATATTCTACAGATAGTCATCTCTGGCATCAGCAGACTGAGTCTGGGCTTCGCATTGATTTTCTTTTTTCCTGATGGATACAGTGAAATTGAAGTCCTATGCATTTCTGCTAAATAAGGTTCTGCCTTAGCTAATAGCAAACTATGACAATGGTCTGCAAAGAATGATGGGGAAAGGAAATCAGTATTTAAAAAAAATCTGCCAACAGCAGCTGTGAATTTATAACTATCAATAAAATTGCTGAGGTTTTTATATGCACATTAACAGCACATTTCAGTGTAAAATGGGATTCTTAATTCTTTTCACAGAGCATTAAATCATGTTTAGGATTAAAAAATAAATCTTTGATCAGCTACTGACAGGTCCCCTCCCTACCAAAAACATTCTGCTTTCTGTGTTTGTATTGTGTAGACTTCAATGACAAACTAATTGCAAAAGATTCATCTTGAAGTAAAACATAAAATAGTAGGGTCAGACTACACAACACATGGTCCTCATGTATTCCAAGCACAACTCCAGGAGTTTAATATTTTTTCTTGTAATGCAAGCGAGATGTGTTTCGAAAGGAAGATAAGTCACAAGTAGAAGATGGTGCAGGGCAAGGCTTCAAATTTCTTCAGCTGCACGGGAAAACATTTTTCATTTACTGCATACTTCATGAGAGGCCACATTATCCCCCTCCATTCACTTGCAAACCCAAAGATCCTGCAAACATAAGGGAACTTGTAACCTGTGAGAATGAAACTATGAGCTTGTAAAGCAGTTGCCAACATTTTCTTCGGTCTCACTTACAAAACTAGCAATATCTGGGCCTCCCGAGAACCGTGGTTTGCAGAAGTGTGTTTCAGTTTCTAATCTAATTACACAATAAGAACAAATAAACACCACCAAACTCAACTGACAGTACCAAACTCAACTGACAGTACCACAGTTTGTTGTTTCTGAAGCACACTACCCAAGCACAGCAGGGTGCGAACCTAGCAGTCTCTGCGGCAGCACATGAAGGTCACCCTCAACATCCTTTCCCCAGTGCCTGACCACGGAGTCACCAATACATCCACTATGAGACAAAACACATGAACAGATCGAGGCTCATGTACTGTTACATGGCCAAACTTACAATCTCTGCTGGCACTGGAGCAGAAGACAGGTACCTTCGAGCAGCTGAACAGGCACGTGCCATCATGTCATGGGTTCACGGCACCTTTCGGTGGGATGTTTGAGCTGCCCCGACTGCACGCCCAAGGTCCCAGCGATGAGGTCACTCAGCTGGGGAAGTTCGGGCCCCCATGAGAGGGCGAAGGAGGAGACTGCCCACACAGCTCACCTGGTGCCTGAATCCTTTCCGACATCTCCACTCCTTTCCAGCTCAGCTTATTGACAGCAAACACAAGATGAAGCAATGCACGTTTAGTTTCCGAATCTTTTCCAGAGACAATGACAGTTTGATAGACCCATTATTATTGAACTAGTTTTTAATGAAAAGCTACTACTGTACACCACTACCTAAAGAACATATGCAGCTGCAAGTGATTAATTACACCCTGGAAAAATGTAATAAGAGACTCTCATATTTAAAATACATTGTGACAACTATTAATTTGCTCTTTCTAATTATCAGAGCAGTGATGGAGTAACACACCCTTTGCCTCAAAGCACATTTTTTGAAGAACCTGTGTATTTTTCTTTTTCCTTCCCTCCATCCCATAGGTTTGCTAACATAAGAGTTCCCTGTCCCTTCTTTAATGCAGATCTGTAATCTAAATGCTTGGTTTGAGCTCGCATTTTTCATGACATCAGTGTTAATTGTTGGTGCTATACAATAACTGACCTTGTTTCCGCTTTTAATTTAGGAAAGATAAAATACTTCAAGGCTGAAATCAAAACAAAAAACTTCAATTTTATCAAAAATAAGCATTTCAACCTCAATTTATTTTTTTAAGACATGACTGTCTTTGGAAATACAAATAATTTCATTTTCATCATTTGCAAATAGCAAGAATTCTCAAATTGTAACTATTTGGGGGTCCATTTTGGTATGCTAAAAATGCTAAGCAGAAATGTATCAATTTTGAGAAGTACTGAGCATCCACCACCAAGCACTGAAAATCAGTGGTAGCTGTAGATGCACAACAGTACTGAAAATTCAGACCCAGGTAGGCTAACTTCAGGAAACTAAATTTGGAAACAATCCAAAAGAGAAATACGATTTTTTAGCCTACTGACCTGTTTCAAAAGTATGAAGAGCCTCCTGTTTTAAATGTGATTCTATATAGAAATAAAGGGAATCGGTATTCTAGACCTGGCCTTGCTTTTCTATGCTGGAGCACAACCAAATCCAAAACCATCGCTACCAACTTGCTTTGGTATCCCAACCCACAAACACTGACTAATAACAGAATTTCAGTAGCAGTTCCTAACTTCTTAAGGAGTATTGTTCACACTGATGAAAAGTTTCATTTTGAACAAACGTAAAGCAAGCCCATTTAATCTTTCATTAATTTTAATATGCTGCAAAAGACTTCAAGGAACATTGCATCTTACTGTTACTGTAGAACAAATAGAGTTATTGTGTAAAGAAATGAAAAAACACCCACACACTTAGCTGAAACTTCTGAACACTCCTTTATGGTCTGTCTTACTTGATGTTACTTTCCAAAGCCAAACTATTCTCAAGCCTTTATTTTATGCAGATGAAAACTGACCGAAGTAGGAACAGAAGAAAGAAAGGATCTCAATCCATATGCCACTAAATGTATTTCTAGATTTCCCAAAGGAGAGAAAAGAGAAAGCACTCTTTAGGAGTACAAATATTTAATATATATATTATAAGAATGAAATTTTACTGCATGAATTGTTTTAATCAATTAAAAATCACAGTTCAACATAAAGAATTCCTGATTACAAATATTATTAACATGCCATACTAGGTATGGTACCACCCCGTATCTTTTCCTGCTTATCTGCTTTCATCAGTTACATTCTGGAATTAGATTTGCAAATGAATAGCAAGATTTTAGAATGACAACAAAAAGTATCTAATTCACATTGATAGCTAGGGAGCTGTCATTCGTGGTTTGTGTAAACAACCCCTTCTGTAAATCTTAAGTAAAAATTTATTATCTTTAAACAGACAAACAGAAATTGGAGACTTACCACCACCCATTATGCAAACAGTTGCCCCCAACAATATAATAATGTAGAAGCATTCAGGTTAAGATGGAAAAAAAAAAGTATTACAGACTTTCTTGAGAAATAAGCTGTCCTTATACATTGCTTACAGTGTCATTTCTGGAATACCCAACCATTCCAAAGAAATGATTGGTTAAATCTTTGTTGACAAAGATTGCTTTACAGCAAACCAAGATAATTAACTTAATATATATAACTTAATTTAAAAAAAACCAACAGGTAGATACAAGGCACTGTGATTTTTATCTTGACATATCTAGCTGGGGTTTACCTTGGTTAGTTCCACCAGAATAGACACTATCTGTGCCTTATCGCCAACTTATATTTGGCACAGAACTAACACAAGTGCGGAACCTTCTTTTTGTTTTTGTTTTTTAACAGTAACACTCAGACCACAAGGCTGGCAATACTGGAGTGCTGCTTCCAATTTGCTCTACCAGCAGCATAGGTTTGAGCCACTTTTCCCATCTAACGTGATACAACAGTCTCCAAGAAGGGATCTTCTTATATCAGGAAGGCATTTCCAAGAAGGGAAAGGCAATCTGCCCGGAAGACCGGTGCTCAAGAGTTTCCCCTTGAGGCTCATTTCTCTAACACCAGTAATACACCTACCAGTGCATTTAGCATATGCTTTTCTAAGGAGGCTGTAAACTAATGAGTCAAAAGATACTGCAGAATATCAGGCCATCACATTCAAATGTAACCGATTTCAGAAAAATGCAATTATTTCAGGCATTCTTAAAATTATTTTCAAGTTTACTGCAGGTTCATGGACCTCTGCTTTTAAGTGCTGAAGCCCAGTCACGACAATCAGCTTAGCAGATGGTTGCGTGTGTGCTGCGCAGAATTATACGCACCATGCTGTCCTGCTAATTTGCACGCTGGTTGGAATGCTGCTGGTTGGAAGAGGACAGTCAGTTCACAATTACTTCATATTTTACCACTCCTGGTGGTGGCAGCTGCATCCAACACACTTAAAATGCCATCTATTTGCTGCCATCGAAAACATATGTCAGGATAAAACTAGATAAGCACAGACACCTATTGTAAATACACTTGCCTTTGCAAGCCTAATGGGATATTTTTGTGGCAAATGAACATAGTGAATTCTGCTGTTTCGTCCTGCAAAACGTAATTCACATGTGAAATACTGTGCCCTTGGAAATGAAGAGTGCAATGATGCTTTATTGTTTGAGAAAGCCACATGTCCCCAGAGCATTTGTGTCAGAAGTCACGAGCAAGGGTGCTTTACCTCGGTGCTAATAAAAGAGGTGGGAGACAGGAGCTGAAAATACAGCCGTGACAAAAGATGCTTTATGTTACACGTGGAGATGAATCTGAATCAAAATGTGTTCACAGTTATAATTTCTTCTACAGCTGGGAAAACTGCCAGTAGGAATAGGATTTTACTTTCCAGTGCCACTATAATCCTTACTGCTATCAAAGGAAGCTGAAAAAATTGCCAAGTTATTTCATTAGGAAATGCAGCTAATTTACAGGCACAGTAATTTTCCCCTTATGAAATTGCATAATGAGCTTAAAACTCACTAAATAAAGGGTCTCTTCTCCTAGCGATTATGCTTAATTTACACAGGAATTAATAGTGACTGGACCTCCTTTCAGAGTACCTTTAAAAGAGCTGCTTTACAAAAACAACTTTGACAGTTTTGAAAAAATTCTGACAGTCAGTGAAGTCAAAACACTTCTCTTGGTAACAGTGCATACACATAGGTGTCTTCATAAATAGCTTTTACTAGATAGGAACACAAGGATCTAAAGCAGTTGTCAGAATCCAGCAAACCTATAATGCTCATTTTATATTAAACTACTTGTTTAGGATTATACTGTTAGAAGGTACCACCAAAATGTCTAAATATACAGACAGACAGACATTTCAGGGGCAATACATTTAGTTTTAAAAATTGCTCTCACTGTATTCAAGTGCTAAGCAATTAAGTCTGTATTTTACATACTAGTGTGCTTAAAGAATGGAAACATCCATTTCTAGAGAAGCCTTGCAAAATGTAGCCCAATTTTCATGCAGTTAGGCAGTACCTAGAAAATCCCACCATTTCCAAAATTCAGGGCTTTTTAGATACTTACATTGAAACTGTATGTTAGAAGCCATTTCCGAGAGCAGCTAGTGTATGGTCTCACTAAGGTAAGAGACAGGCCACAGAAATAGAGTTTGTCCTTGCACATGAAGAGAAATTAAAATGCCTACACCAAATACCAAAACTGTTGACCCTGAGCTTATGTACGCAGGAGAAATACATTTGCAAGTCTTTGTTCAAAAAAAACTCCCTTCCCTCCTTTCTAGTGTAGGGAGGAAATCCTAGTTATCTTTTCAATACACCAGAGAAGAGGGATTCATAAATTTTGAAGCCTGGAAGGGGCCATTAAATTATGTAGCCTGTTCTCCTTTATCATAGTATTTCATAAGAGTTCTACAGATAATACAGAATCAGTGACAGCTGTGAAAGTAATTAACAACATCTAAACCAAAATATTATGAGTGAACAATACAGAACAATACCTTGCCATCACAGCAGCTTGATTAACTTATAAGAGATGATAGGAAAATAATTAAAAATGAAGCTTCATGTGTTAGAAATTATTTTTTAAAAAAGTAAAAATGATTCAGTGGCATATAATTCTTGGGAACCTACCATATTAGGACTGTGGAATCAGTATTTCCTCCGATCAAAATATGGGTGAAGCAGCATTTTTAATACAGGATCACCATCTACTGGATACTAGAGAGAATGCAGCTTAGAAACTTAAGATCAAAGAAACACCTGGGCAGTAAAAGAGGCCATCAGATCTACGGGCAAATACTGCAATGTCGTCTTCCCTACATCCTTACTTCACCTTCACCCTCTACACTTGGTCCAAAGGTGTGAAAGAGATCCTGATGACTAATGTATATCACACCACCAAGCCAAGAATACAATCTACATCTGAAGTCTAACAGGAATATGGTGAATGAAAGCCTGAAAATTGTCCGGCAAGCTACATACATTATCTTGCTTCCAGCAACTCTGACAGAAGGAAACCCTTGGATCATGTTCCAAAATCACAAAGGCTTTCTAGAGACGTTTTATCACCTCTCCTCCCATCTGGAAGTCATTTGCACACTCTGGAACCAACTTTAAAGCTTAAAAAAGACAGAGGGGAGCTACAAGACCAAAGATTTCAACAGTGACAATGGTTTTCTGTGATAGAGAAGCCTCTATTTCATCTTACAGAAATCCATCAGTGTGGGGTGGAAACATCTGCTTCTGAAAATAGCTGTATGATGTATGCATGTGATTAGATCCAATGGATTCAAAAGCAGTATCTGCCTCTTGAATACAAATGCAGTAAAGCACCTGTGAAAATGCTTTTAAAATCAGAACCAATATTTACTGAGTTGACATAAACCATTTAAAATAAATTAGATAATAAGCGCTATCAAAGAACACAAAATGAACTTACTAATACCTACAAAACAATTAGGAACAACTCACTGACAGTATTGCTGTGCCACAAAATCTGGACATCACAGTAGCTCATTTAACCAGTTCAAAGTAGAGAGCTAGATTACCGACGGACTTTGCATGACTGCATGTAACCACAGGAGCAATTGGATGGCATTGGCCACCTCTGTAAGGCCTCAGAAGGCATGTGGTCACATTGGCTAGGTGTACATTAGGAAATATAACAGACCAGTAGGAACAGATCTCAAGAGCGAAATGTAGTGCTGGGGACCTGACACCCCCACTGTACACATCTGGTCCCCTGGGCTCAGTGCTTGCTTGCACCTGGAGTGCATTCAGGGCTCCAGAGCAAATCTTCCACTTCAGTTTTAAAAAAAAGGTGTCAAGTTCGTGCACCCCAGGACTGCTCCTCGACAAAAACCAACCACGCTAAGGGGGACTGATTGGGAAACTCACTTCTGAAGTGCACTCACTCCTGGTCTGAACTAAAACATGAATAGAGCTGCACTTGTTGAGATACTGCAATGTCTTGTGCTCCATCAAGGTTTGACAAACAAGAATATCTCAGTAATAACCACATAGAAGCTCACTGCAGGAACAGAATTTGTAGTTTTTCTGTAGTTAGAAAAGGTGGCAACTAACCCCCCCCCAGAACTTCAAGCCTTTATGCTGAATTGTTTCCTACCACAAAAATCTAAATGCTTTTCAGGCTTGTTTTAAACATAGTTTTCCATATCATAAGGTGCATCTACTCTACAACTGCTTACCCCCTGTTTCCAAGATCATGCTACTTCTAATGTCAAAAAGTATTCAAAATTACACGTACTGCACACACCAGCATCGCCACTCGGCACCCAGCTCACAGCCCCCGGCCAAGAGTCAGGTCCTGCTCTCCTGTACGTCACACACCGGGACGGCGGTACCAGCAGAGCACCCTCACCGTGCCAAGGCCCCAGTAGCACTTTTGCCTTAAATTGGTGCATAGACATTGCCCAAGTTCAGTCTAGCTTGTCACTTGGCATTTTCGGCTTCAAAGTCAGGTTAGTAAAACGGCTGCTGTTTTGAAAGCATTACAAAGCACAAGGAGAAATCAACACTTCAGAGAAATGGTAACAGGGAACAGAATATCATCCATAAGCTATTAGTGTGGATTTGACCCAACAAACCATTTTGATCACTGCAGTTTAGCATCACCTCCCTGCTCAGTGACACTGTCTTGGCAGGATCAATCCAGCCTGTAGACAAGTACCCAGCAATATCAAAGCCACCACTGAGGCTAGCATTAATTTGCAACCTTGTGGAAAGGGTCTGCAGACAAGAAAAAGGATGAAAGGCACAAAACCAGAGACGTCCTCTCACACACCTAGATATGGTCCCTCAGACCTGGTTCCTGAGGCATGCTGACAAAACCACATAGAGAAATTGCCACTTGTGTTATCTTATAAATGGTGTATGTTCCTTTAATTGTGGCAAGTAGGAACTTTTAAATAATATTGTATTTAGAACCTCCCGTTCTCAGGAAACAAAGAGCACTTATTCCTGCTTGATGTGAGTTTTAACATTTAAACGAGTTAAAACAAGATTAGTTTTAAAGGCCGCTAAAGGAAATATTAAGAAACGATCAAAACAGTTTTAGTTACCTGTCAAATTTCTGCAGCTTCTGAACTTCAAAACCTTTTATCATTTTTTACAAGAACAAACCCACAAAAGTTATCCTCTGATATGAAAATAGGATTTTAAGTTTTTGGATGAAAGAAATCAGTGCCTTGTCCTCTTCCTATGTACAATATCCCTTCTGCTCTTATACCTTCTACCAAACTCTTCAGAAAGCCTAGAGAAAACGAGAGCTTGTGAGAGAGTGTTTCAGTCCTAGTGATTATCCAAACTGTAGCAAGCTAATAATTCACTTTGACGAAGTTTTGTATAACTGAAGTTTTCAAAAGGTTGATAAAGCGTGCAGAGATGCCATATGTACACTATGTATTTAATTCATGGCCCTGATCCTTCTGAGATAAATGGCAGGGTGTCTATTTCTACTGGTAACACCTTTCCACGCTTCCAAGATATCAGGTGAATTTTCATCTTACATATTCCCCAAGGCAGCTAGCAGTAAATATTGGGAAGAACCACAAGACTATTAAAGTCACTTTTTCATTGTACTTATATTAGTAAAAGTCTGTGAAGAAGAATGTAGCCAGAAAGAAGATGGTCTATAGAAGATTGCATTTAAACATCGAAGGTTGGGGAAAAAATGTCAGTAGACTTTATGTTATCATAAATGAGTTCAAATATATTTCGCAGTTCACACAGGTTTTATGTAAACTGCAGTGTAAGACTTCTTCCAGAAAGACAGATGTACCATGGCTATGAAATAAAACTTATTTATTTAAAATACAACAGCTAGCAATAGTCTTGGGGCTGTAAATACATTAAAGAGAAAGTGCATTTTTTAACCACAGCTAACTTATTTACTTCTAAACATAAAAGTATCAGGGTAATTCAGTGAGAACAGGTGACTCATCTGAGAGCACAGATACACAACCAAAACATCCACTATTTTTATTCTTTCACATGCAGAAGAAACTACAGTAACGAAAGAGTTATAAAATCCTGAATGTGACAGTTACATGTTAAAATGGAGTTATACAGAGGTGAACTGGTATTTTATTATTATTTTAATAAATTCATAATCTAGCTGCTTTACTTAGATAACACATGAAATGGGATGCTCTGATCCAGTGTTATCATTTCTATGGAAACATCCTGCTTATGGTTTTTGCTGCTGTATCAGAGTAAATCCCTGTCATAAACTCAACAGGAATTCAAATTTTGATGGCCCATAAAAGGGAGGTGCTATACAACTGCTGAGACAAAGCAAATAGGACTGTTATTTTCCATCAACATTCAATATTTAACATGCCTTGCTATATGAAAGGTAATAGTGACAATACTTTGGGGACAATGTAAAGCCATATTTATGATCAAGATTGATTCTGTTTCAGAACAAAGAGTATAGCAGCAAAACAGATACCAGAAACAAAACAGCAAGATAAATCGTGCGTGAAGTTACATGGTGAAAGGCTAGGTGGCCACGGGTGCTGCTTGCTGCCCACGGAAATGGGGACCGACACTGCCAGGAGGGCAGGGAGCCCCTGGGGGCGCACGTGCAGCCCTGCCCACCCGGGATCACAGGGGACAGATTAATAGACAGGGATCTTTCTGTCAAAGCATTTTGTTGAGGCTGTTAATAGTCTCATCCAGAACAGGAGGTAAAAAAAAAAAMACCACTTTTAGAGAGGGCAATTCTTTCAAAAACTAAACAGGTGTACTCAGTAGCCACATTTCTGGGAACCTGCATGCGCGTAAGGCACTGCCTTGGCCGAGATCGTTCGCAACAATAACAAAAAGCATAGCTCAAGGTACAAGAAGTTTCTTATATGCATTTCTAAAACATAAATTTTATCTCAATCTGAGTAACAGTCATTACCGCAATCTTTTGGAAAATCTGCAGACAGTGTATTCAGCACTTCAAGAATAAGGAATATTGTTTTGAAGAGATGTAGCATATTTTTCAACCATAACCATGTGATACATCTGAGCCCTTACTTTAACTGTAAAACTCTTCATGATAATTGTAGAGCCACAATGGGTATCTTATTAATAAGGATGGTTCTCTTACCCTGATTTTTCTTTATCTGCATATTACACTGAAAAGAAGTCTCCCATGCTACTACTTCCAAGATATAAATGAAACAGAAGTTCAGTTGAAACAGTGGAAATCTCCTTATTTCTACAACACTCCTGAAAACACTGCCTCAGAAAAGACACGCAGAGCTGCATGCAACAAATTTCTGAGACAATAATATCCTAAGAGTTGTTTTTGCAGTATGACCTGCCTTTATGATATATATACTGTTCCTTCTGGAAGATGAAAAAACATGTTAGCAAACATGGATAATGTTAGGAAAATGTACTGAAAATAAGTTGTGCTAAACATATTCAAAAAATACCAAAATAACATACGTCCAAGTCAATTAGGACTTTTTTAATGCTGTACAGAAGTAATTTTTTCCATCAGAAAGACTGCTAGTGCTCTGAACCAGAATAGCCACAGTGTGGTCTGCAGTTCCATCCAGGATTTCCTAATTCAAGGCCTAACATGAGGCATCAGACTTAATCTAGGAGATCACCTTTTGCAACCCTTCCCTGCAACTAGGCCATTAGCTGAGTCTCTGCAAGTAGAAGCTTTAAGGCCAAGAGGGGCCCTCCACACTGGACAGGACAAGGAAGCAGCTCAACAGAAGGCAGTCCCTTTATTCCAACAGCGTAAGTCCTGCAACCTGCCTTCAGAAAATTAAATTATGGAAATACAGCAGCGTAACCAACTTAGCACACAACTGATAAAATGGGGATGCAAGATGATAATAGTGTTTCGTGGTGCAAAAGGAATTCAGAGTTGACCTCTGGAGGTCAATTTGATGTCCAGATTTGCATCTAGACAGATCTAGCGGATCCATCTTCTCTCCTTATTGACCTACACTTAAATACGACGGCACAGTCTACCTCACTCCTGCATGTGCATGTACATTTGTGCGTGCACAAACACACACTAGAAAAAACTTTGGGAAGAAAATGAGAGTTGATGTAGAGCAATAATCTGACGGCAAGACATTTTACAAAAGATGACAGAAAGCCAGCAGCACAAGAAATGGAAACCTCTGGAGAAGATGCCATGGGAAAACAAGAAAATATATTTAAAAAATCAACTAATTATGCTACTGGTATCACAAACACATTTGAATGACTAGTTCTTAAAATAAATATAGAGCAGATCATAAACTTACAGGTGTTGACCAGGCATGGTAAAGATGAAAGAAAAAGCCTCTGTGACTGAGAAGGATTGAGTTGTCTGATCAGTTGAATAGAACAATATGAATTCAAAATAAAATTGCTCCAGGAGAAAAACCAGGACCTATGAAGGGAAGACAGGAGAAGACATTAAAAAAGGTAAGAATTGTACAGTCTAACAGTAACAAAAAATCTGCTACAAATTTAAAACTACACTGAGGAAAAACAAAGTGACTTTTTCTAAGAGGGTCAAATGCTCAAACAGCATGCTTGTCAAGTGCTGAAAGTCTACCAGTCTTATCACAAGAAAAAATGTACCATGTACACTTATTAAATTCCAAACATTGCAGGGGAAAGCATAGTACAACAACTGTCCCTGGAGAGACTGGGAAGTTAAAAAAAAAAAAAAAGCCAATAACAGATATTCAAATTTTCAAATCTGCTTGGCCAGCAACTAAAAATCATATTTAGACTTTAAATTAATTAAGTGATGTATGCTAGAAAAATCAGATTTATTTCAGAACACCTGCACTCCTGCAGAGGCTGCTGAGCCCTGTCAGAGCCCTGCTGGGTGACCTGGGATACGTCTCTTCACCATATTTTGTACCTCCATTTCCCCAACCGGAAAATAAGGATGATGACACTGGCATCTTTTGGGAAGCACACTAAGATCTATTAATTAAAGTAGACATACAAGAACTAAGTGTTACTGTTATTCGCATCAAACCAAAGACAGGATAAGCAGAAGAGGTCTGAGAAATATCCTGTAGCAAGACTTCTAAAAGCAAAGAAACACAAGTGTTTATGTACTGTATTTCTGTGTGACATTTTCATTTACTCTGGTTACAAACAATCTTCAAGATTACTATAACTGAAAGAAGCTGACAGTAAATAAGAAAACCTTATTTGTTTATTTTGTGTAAAGCAAACATTGTTTGCTCCAGCTCCTTAAATATTGCCTTTATCTGAGTATTTATTTCCTCCTGCAACAGAGGAATAAAACTTTGAGAAGAAAAATGCTGTTGTAAACCCACAACATCTGTGAGGATTCTAGGGCACAGAATAGCATCTGAAACAAATTTTATTATGTGGCTAACTTCCAAATTCATGTTGTACCTTTAAAGTGCAAAACATGAGATGAACTCCAGTTCTTGCTAAATACAAAACACACTTACCATAAATTGTCTTTCCAACAAACAGGTGATAGTGCTACTTACCTGCAAAACAAATCAAACAAACAGTATGKTACTTAAATGTACTATATAGTATATGAAAGAGTGGATATCATCTATGCAGCTCCATTAACCGTTCAGACTTTTAAAACACAATACTAGAGGTAGATGCAAGAATGGAATGAACCAAGGCTTTAGTAAGAAGTGAACACAAATTACAAATGCCAGGTTGAGTATTGCGATGAGCTGTGCAAATCTCAGTCTCAGCAGCAACCCTTATAATATGCATTTCACTGCCCCGAGATGATGGTGAGACCCTCCTCTGAGATGAAGATCTCACACAAAGACCTCTTTGCTCTGCCCCTCCGCAGGAATCGCTTACGTACTACACAATATGAGCCTCCGTAACACAGCATACAAGCTCCTTGAAATGTACAGTTTCTAGCGTGTTCCTTTCCTGGACTAAACTTCACAGGAACCATGAACCAATAACATTTATATTACACAGAATTTCACATTTTAAACACAAACAAGTTCATTAGCAACCTTCATGAAGCCCCTAAGGTGCTGTACGTGCTCAGTGAGAGCTGGGATGCCCCTTCGGAGAAGAGCCCTGCCATTACCAGGTCTGATGTTGCCACAGCTTGGGCCTCATTCTTCCTAATCTCTTCTGCCTCTTGCCCACTGGACAAAGCTCTTGGCTGCCCCTTAACCTTTTTCCCCTTCCAAGAGCTACAAATGCAACATCTACATCTGGGTCCAGCCAAGGCAACGAATTTGTAAGGCTGGAAGTCATTAAGAGAGTATCTTTAATCACAGAATCACAGAAATGTTGGCTGGAAGAAACCTCCGGGTGTCATCGAGTCCAACTTCCTCTATTAAGAGGGCTTTATCATAATGTTAGAGAAATTACTGATTTTAGTGTCCTTTGAAATAGAAATATCAAACAAGGAGTTAAATAAAGGGAAAACCCATGTTTTCTTGGTGCAGTTGTGTAATTAAACAGTTCTAAATATGGATTACAGCCAGACACCGCAGCCTTTTACAGCACAAACTCTATTATTGTGAGACTTGCACACAAACACACTGGACTGAGGATAATGGAGTTAACACATTGTTCAGCTAACCTGAAGTTCACTGCAAATTGTTTGAATTCCTAAGTACTCTTTGGCGTCTGGCATCTTTGGCACTGCTATATCAAATATATCAAATTTATTCCTTATACCAAAAAATATAGTATGAAGATGCCACACATCTTTTGAATATATCTACACACCACATGTACCAAATTCATATTTTTACTGCATATATACAGTATTCAAGGCCTAAATTCATAAACCCACACTACATTCACACTGAGTTCCTGGCAGCTTCTATAACAGAGAACAGTGACTAGTGGTCCAGAAAACTATTCAGAAATACCACCTATTACAATCCACCATGGTAATGATCTCTTTTGCTTTGATAATTTAAAACTGAGTAAAAATCCAGACAAAAAATGTTGTCAAAACAAAATGTATATTTTGGAAAGAAAAATAAAGAAAATAAAATATCACTGGGGCAGAATCAGCAATCGGCATCAGCAGCGCAACCTTAAGAACTGGCAAGACATTCACCCTGATAGCTTTGCCATTGATTATTGCAGAATTCTTGTTGACCAGGTTAGACTGATTCCCGTTAAATGTATTTCATCTCAGCTCAAAATTCAAAACAGGTCTTATGTGTGGTCTAAATAAATACAGAAAAGGTGTGTTTTTTATTTATGCCAAATTTGTTAATCAATCATGATACAAAAATATTGGAAGAAAGGTAGTCTTTAGACTTCTGACTGCAGACCCACCAGTTATTTTTTTACATCCAGTATTCCCCTGGTGATCTAAGGAGAATACTGCAATACACTTTTCACAATATTATGACACATTGTAATTATCTCCAGTGGATGCCAGAAAGGATTTTGACTGTGGTGATAGACTGGGTACTATCCAAAAGAAACAAAAACGCTATAGGTTTTAAAATATGTGGGTACAAGTGCACTACACTTTGAGCGCACTGACACTTAGTTGAAGGAAACCAAGGACAGCTGGAGCTGGGATGATGCCAATTTAATCTTTAAGACTAACAACTCTGGGACAAGGAAAGCTAAGTTGATCTTATTCAGCAAGGGAAAATCACTGTGGAGGAAGAGAAGCTGCAGGACTAATATATTAAAAATAAATACAGAACTTGCCTGTTTAATGTAAAGCAAGCCAAATGCTTTGCTAAAAATGTGGCCTTTGTACTCTCTTTTGAAAGTATTACAATTGTCTTTTCACTCCCCTAAGGTTAAGTCCCTCAGAAGACACTAAAATAGTTTTAAAAGGTAATTAGTATTCAGAAACTTATTTTACCACAAGAAATAGAAATGTGCCCTGAGAAGTTCAGCCTCCCAGCTCGGGGTCAACACCAGCCCCAGGCAAGCGGCTTCCAGAGGCTTCGCACAGCTGTGGCTCCCGCGGCTGCCACACTGGCTGCCGACTCCAGCACAGATGCTCCTGTGGGGAAGCATGGCACGATGAAGAAATGAGCCAGCAAGTGATGGCAAGGTCCCCAGGTGGCATGGTCACACAGCTCTACAGACCCTTGCCACAGGGTATGGTGAGCACCATCCAGTCTTAGGGGAACTAGAAAAGTTAGAATTCTTCATAGAAGAATTCACAAATCAGTTTGGAGGGAAAGAAAAACTGCTGTAAAAGGCTGAGAGTGTTCTTAAGGTGGATACCTTACCCTCTCTAACTTAAGTAAACTCTGGAGACAACCATTATTTCCCAGGAGATCTCTCACTGATGTTTTCACAGGGCCATTACTAACATGCTACTTGCAAATAATCCTTCTCTAAGACATATTGCTTTAAGGAAGTACCAAGACTCTACAAATCATATGAAACTTGCAGTGCTACATCTGTTCCTGCTCAACACAAGAGCAATCAAATAGACTTGACATAGCTTTGCAACCTTCTTAGACTTACTTTTTTATAGCACCTTACATTCTGTTCTTCCCTTATGCACACTGGACAAGTTCTGCTCAAAACTGGCCATAAAAGAGTCGGGATTTGTCCTCAAGAATTTGTTAGTACAAAAATTCCGTTTATACAGCAGTTGCTGCCTTTGTGCAACGACAACGCAAAGGCACTAACAGTGCAATCTGATGCCATGCCCCTGAGGATCACTTACAAGACTGGCTTGAATCCTACCATGAACATTTCCCCCGAGGAAACAGAAATATAATACTCTAAATGATTTAAAGGGAGCTGTTGAAAAGTGTTTGCCAACCTCAGGAAATCAGCAAAAGTTRTATTTTTTACTAGGCTCAGAATGAGGGGGAACCAGCACAGAGGCTGTAGGTGTTCCCTTGTTCTTTGGGGTTTTTTTAAGACATTAATTCACTGAGCAGCTAGCTAGTTATATAAACCTCTGACACAGCTGAATGTGGCTACAAAATATAAGGATGCTTTCAGTCAATCAGCTATAATTCATTATCTGCAAGAAATCAAAATGTCTCCTTAAGTTTTGAACATGCATGGCAAACTGGCACTGCTACAGATTGCTAATCTCATGAAGTACAGATTGCTAATCTCATGAAGAAGGGTCTCTGGCTTCCAGGTCTTTCCATGTTGTACAAGTTAATGACATTAAAAATATCAATGTCTGCCAAGACAGGGATGCTTCTGTTTGCATAATAACATATCTGCAGAAAAGCTTTCCCTATAAAGGGCAAGGAGCACCTTGGTAGCTCTCCCTCAAACTTCCTACTATCTTCTCCTGTAATTACAATGTAAATCCACAACATTCGAACTTTACCAAAAATCTCTTATTGAGACTAACAACTTCCTTGGAGCCCAGAAGAGATCCTATAAACTGGTTCTGCAAGGAAAAGGTCTCGTGATTACAAGGCACAGTACCTGAAACATGACAATTTTTAACAGCATTATAGTGCTGAAGGAGCCCTGTAGATACCATAAGGAAGCACCAAGCAATTGCAGCTGTATTAGTTGATAGACTGTTTCTTCCACCTATGCTTCCATGTTGTGCTCCCAGACAGAAGGACATATCCCTTTGGCCAACAAATATAAATACTGTTTTAACATACATTTCTGCAATGTGTGTATGTTATTTCTTTGTTAGGATACTGTATTTCTTCTCACTGCCCTCTTGATGTATGCTTTAACTGACGTGCTTGGTCACAGCAAAGTTTAATACACACTAACAAGAATTACTGCCTAAAAAGTTTGCTTTTTTCACTTTCTAAACATTACATCCCAATTTGCAAAGGTATTTAAATGCACCTAACTTTAAATACGTTACACATTGAAGCCTAATCCAAAGCCCAGTGAAGTCAAACTTTCACTGATTTTAAAATGGCATTTGGATCAGGTCTTTGATGTTCAAAGAAAGCACAGCATTTTTTTATATTTCATTGCACTCAAAAACTTTTAATCCAGTTCTAGCACTCTGTTCTTAAACTTAATTTTCCAAAAATAATAACAAAAATCCAGGGTTTAAGTGGTCCCCCCCAAAAAATCAAAGAACTTGTATCCAATTGCTTAGTGTTTCAGTATGAGTCAGAACTTAAATTAATACCAATGAACAACGATCACATTGCTCTCTCCATCCATAAACTGTGAACAACTCCTGTTATCCAAATACTGGTAATAGCTAAAAAGGTATATATCAAACCCCATGTCTTTCTTCATCAATAGTATTAAAAAACACAAAGTGTTTGTAGATTAAATGTAGGTCTCAGTGTACTCTCATTAAACCCAAACATTTACCATAACAATGCACATTTTTCTTAAAATCCTTACATCTCAAAGTTATAGTGCAAAATCCTATAATTCTTACTCAAACAGAGAAAAATTGTGCTCTTAGTTTTCCTTGATAAAGGACTGCAGAGTTTGGCCCCAAATCCAGAAGGAAACCTGGCTAGGAAAACTCTTCTTGCCAGTAGATCTTTAAGTAATACAATGCTGTATATCATGTGCATGACTTAATATGAGCAAATTCTCACATGTCTTGCAACATTTATTTCTGATGATATAAACTCAGTTGATTAGCTTTAGAAAATCTGCATCTCTTCCCTATAAACAAGTTCCCCTCCTTCGTGTAGCCTGTCATTGGCGTCAGGATGAAAGCAGTCACATGAAAGCCGCAGCATGTTTGATCCCCTTGTTTTCACCTTTTTCCAGTACGCCAATGCAACAGCTCCAGATTTAATTTTCAGAAATACTCCTTTCTCCAAACATCAAACACTTGTTCATGTTATCGGCACAAAACCACTTAGAAGCAGTTACACTAATAGCTGTGATCATATGCACAATTACATTACAAAAAAGCGATAAAAGTCTTGCTCTGGAAGTTGGCATATTCTTTATGTGGGTTGGAAAGTCATTCATCCCAATGAATAATTCCAGAATCTCACAATGTCTGTGTGGTTCAAAATCTGAGCTTGTGCCAAAAGATGACAGCTGAAATGCATGGCTATCCTTTTTTAAGCATATATGCCATTATTTTTAGTTTTGCACATTAACAAAAACTCCCAATGACGCAAAGGACCATAATGCAGAGCTCTGCTAGACAAAAACTGATCTAAACCAAAGGAACAATGAGGGCGCACTGAACCCAGTCTGCAATTCCATTAAATTCAGCATAGATATGTGAAGGATCAATCTAGTTCAAAGACTTTTTTTATCTAAAAACTTAGAGACACTGCAGTCACAGTCAGTGACTGACCTTGATGGGAATGCCACTGGATTACCTGTCAGATGCCCTCTTTTAGTGCATGCAGCTTCTGGTGCTCTTTTAGCAGTGTCTGCTTTTCCAAGCCATTGTTCCTGCCATCTCTCACCGGCACTATGATTTTCTACTGTCTGCTTCCGATTGTTAAATAGTAAAAATGAAACTACTCTCTTTATAACCTCTTTAATACGTTCCTCTTCCAAATATATTCCCTTCAATGCTCCTTTAAACTTTTCATGCTTTTTCTTGATTTGAACTTCCCTGTCAATCATTGCCTCCCATTTATTTGTTAGTTTGTTTACTGRTATTTCTATACTCTTCTACCTAAGTATTCTCTTTGTTACTCCTGGTATATTTATTACCAACCTGTTAATTTAGACTTAAATATCTTTCTGTTTCACCCAGGTCCCCACAATGTTCTACCCCATTTATTGTCACAAAATATGTAACACTTTCAAAATCAAACAGAATTCCAACTGAGAATCACTATGTGCTTCATACGCCAGGATCTGAAGTTCTCAGTCCTTGTAGCATTTCTGTATTTTATATTTCATGTAGTTTGCATTAGAACAAGGGTGTCTAAAACAAAATCCTTAACAGGATTAACAAAAAACTAAGTCAGCTTTCAGTTTCATGATTTGGCTTAAAATGTTTGTAAGGGTGTAAAATACTGCCATATTAACCTTATAATTGAATTACATTTAACATTCTACGAACATGGTTGTTTTTATTTAGTCATGGAAAATACCATAACTGCTCAAGGACAAGAAAGACCTGGATTTAAAAGCACAGGGACCCAAAGTCATTCGACAATCTCTTTCACAAATGTTTCATACTTTGGGCTACCACATTTTTTCCTTGGATTTCAGAGGATTTTCCTTGGCTTTTCCATGCACCCTGGAAACGCGCTGGCACGTGACCCAATGCCAAACCCAATGCCTGCCTGGAATACCAGATGCACAGCAAGCCCAGACAAATTCCTCCTGAATAAAATGTCTGCCCTGAAAAAACAAAAGGCATATACAGGAAAAGACTGAAGTACAGTGCACCCGCAGAGCCCCATGTCAAAGTCAGCAAGGTTTTGTTTCTGTTTCATGTATTTCTACAATTCTTACTGAAAGACTGCTCTAAAGCCTCACTGCTCTAATGTTTGAAACCTTTTTTTAATTAACAGCCTCCATCTATTCCTTCCCCTTGATATCTATTAGCGCTAATGCAGTTATGGAGAGCAGTCAGGCGCCTTTCAAAGTCTTTATTCTATTTGTCTGAACAAATCAAACTCTCTTATTCCTCCCTATTCCCATAAACAAACATTTTTGTAGCCCTTTTTATATCTGCTCCATTTTGAGTTCATCCATCTTTAACAGGACTTGAACTACACTTAATAACCATCCCTGGAAATTCCTGACCTGCTAAATTTCAAGAGCACATTTACCTTTTTTGTGGCTGCATCTCACAGGTGGCCTGTGTTGGTGGTCCATGCTATGGCTGAGCAGTATACACAGGTATCTACTGGTCAGTCATTTCCAGCTGCTGACTCCCATTCTGTAAACAAAGTTCTTGTTACCTGCTCCCAACTCCTGCAACTGAATTTAATCTCATTTCTTTTGCTGCATACAACTACCTGATCGGAGGGTACAGAGAAGCTGGAGCCAGGTTCTTCTCAGAGATGCACAGCAATAGGACAAGTGGCAATGGACACAAGTTAGAACGTGGGAAATTTCATGTTCCAAAAGGAAAAAATATGTGTTTTTTACCAGTAGATGCTCAAACATTGGAACAGGTTACCCACAGAAGTTGCAGAACTGCTGTCCTTGGAGGTGTTCAAGACTCAACTGGACACAGCCCTGAGCAACATCATCTAATCAGACCTGCTTTGAGCAGGCGGTTGTCCTAGATGACCCCTGGAGGTCCCTTTCAACCTAACTTATTCTAGGATTCTCTAATTCCAGTCATTTAATCAGCCAGTTTCTCCTGAATCATGAATAGCACAAACTGATTTTTTTTTCACTTCTGTTGCTGAGGACTCCCAATTGTGCCATCAACAAATATCATCAGCACTATTCTACTTTTTTCTGAAGTCACTGCTAACAAATAATTAAGACTGTCCCCTACACAAAAAGGTATTTCACTAAAAATATTTGCTACTAATAATTGTTGATAGCTTGTTCAGAATGAAGGGATGGATATCATCCATCCTTCTGATTAGAACAAATTAAATTATGTTACATGTTTCCATCTCTGATGTTACTGCAGTCATTTGCACATCTCACTCTAGGATGTAACCTACCTTTATTCCCATATTTAGCCTCACAGACCTTACTAAAACCCAGAGTGCAATATTTGTCTTCAGTATCTTGATTATTAGCTTAAATTAGTCCTAACCCATCTCATGACATAGTAACTCTCTCTCTGCTTTAGTTGTTCATTCACTGTTGTTGTTACTGTTGCTGTTGATACAGATAAAGTACTCTCTATATTTCTGTCACAAGCTTTGAATAAGTTTGGCAATTTCATTTTATTCTTGTATTTCCTGACCATTACAACAAAGCTTTAGGTTCTTCACAGATTTTGCACCTCTGACCTATAGAATTTGAGTCCTGTTCCATATTCAGCTCTTCATTGGAGCTACCTACATGAACTAGACTCCTTAAAAGTTTGTGTTTTCAACATTACAACATAACAAATTACAGACCTACTTTTGTTTAATTTCATTTTTGTTTAATATCATCTAATTTAAATAGCATTAAAGGGAAGCCCTTCCCACATGTCCTCCTGCCATCCCTAAAGCAGGTCTAAAAGAGCACTGTCCCTTGCTGGCACACAGATTATTAAGTAAAGAAATCTCCCATATACAGGAAATAATTGGGTGCAACCATCATTCTCCAACATATATTTGACAAGTAATATGGCATGGCTGTTGCGTACGTCACTAGGTGGCTATGAATCAGAGTCATAWTGAAGGAATATAAAATTACATGTTCATTTTGCAGTATTTATGATGTGATGTAGGAACACAGGTGCTGGCTGAGCAATGATGAATGATGAGACTAGCCAGCCATTCGCACTGAATAATGCAAATACTTCAGCTTCAGCTTGCTCTTCAGAAGTGCTGAGGATCTACACCTTCAAGCTGCAAATGCTTAATTCCATCAGCTGTCAGGTGCCTGTCTCCTCTCAACAAACTGAAGGACAGAGGCTTAAATTATTTCTGCTCAATTCACCATATTTTAGCCAATGTGGAAGTCTGAAGCCCAGCAACAGCATAATAAAATTCACACACACTCACATCCCACACACCTCTTTCACCTTAAATTTTCAGGCTGAGAAGCTAACAAGCCCCRAAGGCAAAGGAAGGCATCAGGGCAAAGCAGCCTGGTCTCACCATGGTGCCAATAAACCCTCTGGCGGCACAGAATGCGGCCCGTTTTACCTCTGCGCGAGGAGGGATCATTGTGCTGCAGGGGCTATTCCCTGAGAGCAGTTGGGTGTTACGGGGAGATCTCTGCAAAACAGATCACTTCAGCTGGTGGTATCCCGCTCAGCACCCCTTGCAGGAGGCAGAATATTTTCTACGCTCACAGCTCTCTCTGAGGACACTCTCAACACTGGGAGGGCTGGTCACATATTACGCTTTCCGCTGTAATCCTAAACTGACTCTAGGCCATCGGTATTTTCCTCAGCTTAATTCTAGCCTGGCTCATTGCACATGCGATTGCTCCTGGCTCTTGCAGCTCCTGAGAGCAAGCACTGCCTAACGTTTGAGTTTTGGCAACCTGCTATTTGAAATAGTGCTGCCAAAATATATGTATATCTTTCTAACTCAAAGCAAAAGGACAACAGTAGCATTTTAAAAGTAAAGCAAACAAGGCAGACAGTGTTTTACTTCTGACAAGTGTGTAAGACAGTGTAAGACAGTGTAGCAGACAAGCACTTTTGAAATACGGGTGAGCTTTTATTCCTGCCAGTGGAACGCAAGCAGTAGTTCCAGATGTGGGGAAACCTACGCAAAAAAAAAAAGGGGGGGGGGGKGGTTTGCAATGATACCGTGGTGTGGCCAAAGAAGCCTGGAGCAAACCAGCACAGCAGGTTGGGAGAGCCAGACAAATTATGGCCTGGTCTCTTTGGAGCCCTGCTTGAAATCAAAGCTGCTTTCCCCCTTGGTGGGAGCTCTTCGGGAAAAGAATGAATGGAAGAGGGTAAATGACTGGTAGAGCCTTCATTACATGGGCACAAAGGTACAAATTACAATCCCTTGAGCATACAGAGGTGAATCAAGGTTCACAAGGCCTTATTATAATCAGCCATGTTATGAAAATGAATGTTTATGTTAATGCATTAATGTTTGCACAAGGTTGTGAACATACGAAGTGCTAAGTGCGAGCACAGGCATCAGCACACTCTATCAACTTCAGTGTGTTCAAGACTGTTACAACAAAAGAAAATACACTTTAAACCTAACAAGTATTGCCCACAAAAGGTAACGTTTAGCATATTGTGTCTCTACATCATTTCTGTGCGTTAAAAATAAGTCGGAAATGGACATCATCAGCAGACATCATTATGCTGAGCAATTTTTTTTTTCCAAAAAGCAAAATGTGTGACATCATCAACGAATTGACAGACTGGACCCACTAAATTGGTACATCTGGAACTACATGACTAAGAAGGTGCTGTGTTGTTAAAATGTCTTTAGTCAGATTCAGTTGCCTTAAACTATAAGAGTGGTGAAAGGAGGTTATTTCTCTGTTTTCTACATTCTAATTTTTAACTTCTTTCATAATTGTGATGATTTCATAAGCAAGAGCTTTTAGGAGGAAGTGCCAAGATCTACTGCTTAAAGTGAGTACCCCAACATCTCAGAAGGTAAGCTTTGCTTGAACAGCAGCTAGAACAGTATACATTATAAATGGAAGAAATGTATATCCTGCTGAATGCAAGAATAAAAGCAAGAGGGATTGCTAATAAGTCTCTTCCCCAACCACTGTGCCATTGCAGGGCAGGTCCTCTTTTCCAGTCTGGCTCTCAGCTGAGCAATGTCTAGTCATTTCCTGGATCAAAACAAATTCTGCAAAGTCTTTCTTGAGCCTTAGTAAAATTCTCTCCTTCTGTCACCCCTAAAGGTTGGCCGTGTGTCTCTTCTTCACAGCACTTTTGTTGTAGATGTACAGCTCATTGYGTGTGCTCATCGCCTGTGCTCCACAAGCGTTCGCTCAACAGGCACTTTCAGCGGTGCTGGGGCACAGCAGCCTGCTCTGGTCTCCAAAGGGACCCACCGAAATGGGGTGCAACAGCCAGGGCAGTTTCCCCTCCTCTCCTCAGCTACAGCCCTTGAAAGGTGTGTATAGCCTGCAGCAGTTAGGTTAATAATGAAAATCCTCCAAGAGTGGCGTGTGGACCAATCTCGCTTAATACTTGTATTAATGACATTGGCACCAAAACATAAACGCAAACAAATAGATTTCCTGAGGTCTAAATGTCTAGAGGCTTTGCCAAGACAAGGAGGATTGGAGGCTCACACAGCAAGAGCTGGCTTATCTCAAGGGCTTATAGAAATGGGATGAAATCTAGCAGTACAGTGTGCAAGGTCAGAAGCTTAAGAACTAATAAGAAGACTTTCTGCTATAAACTACAAGGGTGTCAGTTGGAAGAGCTGCGTAGGAAGAAGTATCGTGTAGCATACAGGACGCCTGCAAATCATCAGCATGGTGTAGCTATGAAAAGAGTAAACGCATCAGGTGATGCATTCTCAGGAGAGATAAGGAAGATGATTTCTATGGTAAAGGCCCCTACAAAACCTTTGCTGAAATACTATGTACAATGCCAGCCATGTTCAAGAAAGAGTCATTCAAACCAGAATAGGGTCAGAAATAGGCTTCAAAAATTATCAAGATAACAATCTTACGAGACAGGACTAAAGAGCCTTGCTCTTAACCTAGCAAAACCAGGGCAGGAAGGATAATATCGCTGTCTGATAATTTATGAGACAAATTAAACAGTCCAAAAGGGGAAGAGTTGCTTAAGCTGAAAAGAGGTATAAATTTAGGAAGAAAATAAGAAAACTATCTAACCATCGAAACAGCAAAGTTCTGGAAGAACCTTTCCATAAAATTAGTAGGATCAAAAGTCTGACTCATCTTAGATGGGGTTTGAAAAATTCATTAAAAGGTCATGGTCAGAGGACTTGATTGAACAGGAGGCCACTCCCAGGCCTTCATTCAGAGGACTAGATTTTCAACAAGAAAACTTCTACATACGTGCCACATATCAGCATCAGACTATTATCCAGCACTTTTCTCTGCATTTCTCTGCAGCAAACATCTGCAAACCTTTTTTTTTCAGTATTTCTGAATAGCAGGAGCAAGCTTCTTTTCCCCTCTCTTTCTTGCAAAAATGCCAGGAGCTTTTTGATTTCTATACTAACACTGTAGCGGTGCATCTGGCAAACACCTCAAGGTAGGGATGACAGCTCCTCTCCTGCTGTGCCCCACGCAAGCTCTCTGGGACACGGAGAGGAGGATGTACCCATTCAGCTCAGCCCAGCTGCCTCCTCTCAGCTGACTCTTATTATTTTGGTAATTTATAAAAGAGTGTGGTGTATTCCTCCAAACCCGTGCAGTCTGTCACACTGCTTCAGCCTAGGAATAATGCAATGTGCCACCTGGAAGAAACAGATCATTTGCACTACTCTCTCAACCTAGATACCGTCGCTGGCACATCTCTTCCCATTAAGCAATACTAGTTATTGTAAAGCAACCCTGTCCTTAACCTTAGCACTACAGTAATTGCTGAAGGATTATGCCTCACATTCAGAGAAAACAAGCATGCAAAGTACAATTCAGTCAGTGAAAAAAACCTCAACCCTGTCAAAGATAAAACTGATCACAAGAAAAGGAGGTTTGGCAAATTATATAAGCAAGTTTTTTTTTTTTAAAACAGAGTTAAAGCAAATAAAGAAAAAGGAGTAGAAAAGATGAAAAGACCATTCTTGATCTCGAGCTCTAAAAAGCACCAGAGAGAGAAACACACCACTCCCTAAGAGGTCTGCTCATGCCTTACTTTCAGGAAGCTAGAAACAACTCACTAACAGCTCTAAGGAAAAAGGAAATTTATTCCAAGTTTACCTAGACAAGATCCACATAACTAGAGAGACAGCTCGCTGGAAAGGAGAGTCTCATTCTGGGCTCAGAGCACCAGCAGGACCCAGCTTAGACAGTTTGATTCAAAGGGCGAAGAATCAAGGCCTTCCCTCAGAGGAACATGTCCTCACTCTCAAAATAATCAAATGGTGAAGACATTTTTTGGAAAGAGCTGTTTGCTGTCAAAAATTTTAATTTAAATAGGTCCCTTATGGGATAGGAAAAAAAAACAAGATGGTTTCTCATTTCTTTGGACAATACGAAGCCTGAAATGTTTCTAAAGCAGAGTATCATAGAACGCTCATTTTGCCAGTTGTTACAGAAACGTCAGCATTTTGCTTCAAACTGGAAGGCCAGAAAATCTCAAAATGTCCAGCTTTCCTGGGGATTGGAAATGGCTGTTTCTTAAATGTCCCAGTCCGGGTGTTACTGACAAAAACACCTGCTACAGGCCTCCGCTATCAAAGGGCTATGTTGAAACAGAACTGGGCTTTACCTTGCCAAGAATCAAATCACATACATGGATCACAAACGACACTTTGGATTGTCATTGTAAACCAAAGTTTTATATATTTTTTTAAGTGGGCTCACAGCCTTTCCATTTTGCATAGAGAATATTTAAGTATTTATTATATAACTAATAGCAGCCATTGCCCTCTTCTGTTGCATCTTACCAGGACAGCTTTATTTTGCAGTCTGGAAACAAATGTTTCCCTCTTAAAAGCTGGATTCCATCTGCAAAGGCTTGAATGTCGATGAACAAAAAGACGTTTGCAGAACACAACCTGTTAAGGAAATTTATTGATCCTACAAAATCCATTCTTGCATAGTCTTGATCACTTTCTGCTGACACTTTATCTACTACCCGGACTTTCCTTTTACAAGCATTTTTTTTTAACAGCATCCAAGCCTTAGGCGGGGATATAGATTCACGGTCAGGAGCAGCAGGGACTGCAGTCGCTCACAAGGAGCCATATAATTCGGGCAAGCTGGTGGGCCAGGCGCAGGGCCTGAGGTGGCTCCCATGCTGGCACGCAGGAGCATGCGGCCACACGCACACCCGCTCCCACCAGCCTTCCTCCGCGTGGCTGAGGACACTCAGTTGCATCATCTCACTTATAATTAAAACAAGCAAATCTTTGATTTTTCTTGTTCTCTCTGATAAAACAGCTAAGGTCTGTGTCTCTCACCTGTTGTAGGAGAACTACTTAAAAATTCCAAAAGCCGTAAAATTTTTGGTATGAAAGAGTTCAAAAGAAAAAAAAAGTACAAGAGACAATTTCTCCACTTCCTTAAGGTTTACATATTAAAATCAGTCTTTTACAATGACTGCACATTAGAAAAATGAAATTGTTGCCAACATGAACATTACACTTAGATCACAATATGAATTAATGAGCTTGCTTTTCACCTTCATCTCCCCCTTCTTCAGTGCTTCCCTCCCCCTCCCAAATAAATGAGCCATGTTCTTAATAAAGCGCTTGAAAGGAAGGCTGGGAAATTTAATAATAAAAAAAGCTCTCTGAAATTAAGTTTCTGGCAGTACTTTAAAAAAGAAAATGTTATTACTTGGTCCTTTGCTTTTCCCCAAAGCAAATTTCAGCCCTTTGAGGACAGCACAAATATAAAGCAGATAATTTACAAACCTTTTATTCGGCAATTTGCCTGGTCCAAATAAGCAACTATAATAGAAATTGCCAATTGAGTATTTTAAAGATTCTAGTATAGGAAGTGAAACAACATATTGCAAAAAAAGAAAGTCTCTGTCTAAACTATCAAATACTAGACTTTCAATAGGGAGCAAAATGTTGAACATGTTAATTTTCATAGGAAATAGACGGGAGCATTAAGACCTGAAAACTCAATGATAATTGTTGGAGTTCTTATCAGATAATAAGCTTCCTAATCTCAGCTCTTTCACATTTGCTGTACTGAAGATGAAAAAGAGGAAAATACCAAGAGTTTGCCTTATACTACTCAGGTTAGAACCATAAATGAATAGATATTTGGCTGAACAAACCTAGTCTTTCATCTCTGCTCATGTCTTACCAAAAAAGAGTTGTCAAAGTACTTTTGACTACTTAAAAAATTAAAAATGTCAGTCAAATTGTGAAAACTCCACCAAGAAAACAACAGAAAGATGAATTCTCTAATTTTGCAAAGGCTATGGTTTCCTAGACTGTTTCTTACACAGCTTTCAAAGAAGAGTGTGTGAAAATAAGGCTTCATTGAATTCTCTAGGAATTTTGCTTTTGCATTCATTGGGTCAGGATTGCACTATAATGCAATAATGCAGGGTTCTGTAGAATCATTTTATCAAGGGATTTGAAAGCTAGATTTTCATGTCCTCACTCGTAGTTAGTAGGTTTTGACCTAAAGGGTTGGTACTCTGAAAAATACAGAACATGCAAGAACAAACTCAAGAAAGCCCATAAGCATGTGCTTAAATTTAAGAATACGAGCATCCTGAGACTATGTGCTTCACTGGAGTAAACCTCAAATGCTTATCATTTTGCAAGATATACACATTATTCCTTAATCACTCCCAGTGACTATCTGGGACTACTTACCACTCATCACCAAAAAGAACAATTTCATGCTCTCTCTCTCTACATTTCACATGCCTCAGACAAATAGTCAGTTCATTACAACCCCTATTCCTCATCTCCCTTGGTTATAATCATCATCTTTTTTCTCAAATACATCACCATACTTCAAAGAAATGTAACAAAAAAGTCTCAAKTGGTACCTGCATCAGAGCTAGAAAACAGACTCTGACATCCATTTTGCAATCCTATCTAACCACAGCAAAGCATTCAGATGAGATCAAAGGTACAAATTCTGACCCATTTTTCACATGCTGAGAAAATTTTATGAGAAATTCTATTTTTAAAGTACTCAAACATTTTGAAAGTCTTTGAGTAATTTGCAAACAACTTCTTCCAAAGTTAGAAGAAGGAGAAATGATAGATGAATTGTTTTTCTTTAAACACTGATTTAAACAGTTAAGTCAAGGTTAAGACTATAAAAATGAAACTTCAAATACAGAATTTTAAAAGAACTTATACATGGCAGAATTTCAGATTTTAAATTCAAGCATCACTTCAACCTTAACTACCAGATCACTTATGTGATGTAATCACTAATGCAATATGGTACCTGTCTCTTCCTTTTACTTTAGCTGCAAATCTTATAATCACATTCTGTACACAAAGCTAGCAATGAAATATGTATAACTAATGTTACTGAAATATTCTGTATAATCAATTTCCATCTTGATTTATCTCCCACATGCAGAGTTGAGAAAAAATACACATAAAAGGTTTTTTTTCTGTGGAGTTGTCTCCAATCACAGAATCACAGAATCACAGAATCGCTGAGGTTGGAAGGGACCTCTGGAGATCATCTAGTCCAACCCCCCTGCTCAAGCAGGGTCACCTAGAGCACATTGCACAGGATTGCATCCAG